>NC_085004.1:3538390-3545890 GCF_963854185.1 Sardina pilchardus
AGTCTTGGGTTTGGGAGGGAGCCTGCAGTTAAGAGCGGGGACAGCGTGGAGGAGCAGGGCCCCCTGGAACCTGCTCTGCCAAGAACAATAGAGCGACCGGAGTCAAGAGGCCTCGGACGCTTCCTTGTAGCTTAAGAGCTCATGTGTTTGAACCTCTAAGTGGTGATCTCACAAACGCACAAATGTGCTCATGCTCATGCAGCCATCCCCAGAGAGCAGGACGGCATGGATGATATTCTACATGCTTTTATTTGGAACACATGATCACAGAGAGAAGCACTCACACTCTCCACCACAACACCTTAGTCATAGTTCTTGAATTAGGCTCAAATTGAATTTGTATATATTATATATAATTAAAGGAACATACATTTGTCTGCAAGACGTACTGTAAATATCTCAAGTGGTTAATATTTTAAATTGGTAGCTGTAAATGTGTACAATATTCTATCGAGAAATTATAGTCACGAATAGCATGCATGTCATGCATTTGAGAAGTAATTTCAGTCAGTTTCTTACTGCAACATCTAAATATCATTAAAGATACAAAGGCTTTTCAAGAACGGCAAAACCAGCCAGGCACAGAACTGTATATTTACACAGTCAAAATTACACCACCTTGTGGCCCTGACCTCCGCCCGAACTGTCAGAATTTTCTGCAGGAAGTGACACAGGAAACACATCAAAGCATAATTAGAGCGGGCTCGGCTGTTCTGAGCCTCTCAACAGCAGTGAGTCACTGGGAGTCTGTGGAGGTGAGCGAGTTTGATCTCAGGGCTAATTGGCTTGGTGGGAGATATACGGCCACATGTGCTGAGCTCTGTCAGGAGTGGAGGCTGAGCCTGATCAGGTTTTAACCTCTCGCAACCCTCCTCACACCTTCACTTGGGCACCCACACCGCTGCACATCGCCCTGGGTGGGCATGACTGATGCCCTGGACGTGATTGGCAGTGCCTTCAGAGCTGTCAACTTCAGATCCTTTCAAAAAAGTTATTTTAAAAGATTGAAAGACTGAGAGACCATCGAATGACTGAGAACACAGGAGGCACAAAAAAGCCCTTACACTGAAATTTGAAAACATTAAGTATCTCTGGACATAAAAATGAGATACAATTGTCAGCTGACCCTTCCAATGTAAACAAGCAGCCAAAACCACCGGTTACATCTAAAACAAAATACAATATTAAATTTCCACTGGATATCTATGTAAACATGAATAATAGAGGCCCATAGCAAGAGAGACAGACAGACAGACAGACATAGATGAAGATAAGAGACAGAGAGGGGAGATATACAGTACAGAGAGCAATGGGGGAAATGTGACTCTAATGAAGACATTAGCCAGCTTACGGGCTTTTCCAGTCAGTCAGTCAGACACCCAGACAGACACAACACAGAAGATTTACCAGCTCAGTCCTCATAGTCTTGGAACCTAGAGAGTGTGGACACTCTCTCACACACACTAGCACACATGCATACACACACACACACACACACACACACATACACACATAAATATAGAATGCACATACACCCACACCCACACATACAAGCAAGAAAATGAGATCAACGCCACCCTCCCAGTCACGGTGGTAAAAAAAAAGCCATTTGCTCAGCCGTTGGCTCTTTTGATGGTCTTATATGGGGTGTGAGATTGGGATTGAGTGTGAGAACACAGATGTGTGTGACGAGGGATAAGGGCCAGCTGTGGCACTGGTCTCTCTGTCGCTCAGTCGGCCAGCCAGACCGGAGACCCAGCGTCACTGGCCACTCCATCACATCATTCACTTTGCCTAATGAATGACCAGACATTTCCTATCGATGCTACTGTGGTCTTTGTGTACTCTCATAGTCAAAGTTACCGTTATAGCCCTATTCCCTGATAGAGTTACCATCTGAAAGCACCAATGTCAGTTTATTTATCGCCAGAAAGGCTGATGTGTGGGGAAGTCGGAGGGCATGAAAGGCTGTGGATTCGGGATGGTTTGCAGTGTTAAGGTACATCAGGATCACGGAGTTGCTGCAGGAAGTCACTTGTTCCATTACTGTCATTTTACTGTTTACTACAACTGATAATGCATAAAAAAACAACACAGTGGATTACACTCAGGGGGTCCACCGAGAGGTCTGTGTATATGTTTGGGAAGAGGGAGGTTGATGGGAGAAGCACGATGCACAACCGAGGCTGAGACATGAAATAAAACAAAAGGGAGTTATTCCATATTTAAATGAAAAGAACACACAAGCGCAAAAGGAGGCTGCGTTCTATCACCCCAGGAAAATCATCGCTGTGATGCACATACATCTCTGTTTGCAAAGGAGCGGAGACCAGGCCATGCACCTTATTTTCCTGTGCTTTCATAATTACCCATAAATTAATAAAATCTGACTGCAAGGGTTTTATTACTTGTGATACAGACCTCCTAACTTTGCAAAGGGAGGCTCGGAAATATGAAGGGTTATACAGCGAACAATCTCTCGATAATTAACAAGAAGATAAACAAAACATAAATTTGGATATTGCATTTATTTGGACTACCACTCAAATATGCGAAGACCATGCTATTTTAATTAAAAGATAAATCTATGTGACACTCAGGCTCCCAGTTAATTATTCAGTGTTGTATAATAAAAGCAGAGCCCATTAAACATGCCACGCACTGTATTTCTCCATTAACAGTAAAAAGCACTCGTACTGGGGACATTTCAAATTCAGGGCCTCTCGCTCTCTTCTTTTTATTCTCCCCACATGTCCCTCGTCCTCCTCTCCTCCTTTTCGTCTCCTTGCCAGTGTCCCAGGCTGTTGGCAGAGTTTGGAGGGACGTCGTGAGAGTGTGCTTTATATCAGACAAAAGGTTTGTAGTATATCAGCGTTAAAACTTAATGATCTTAATTTTTTTGCATCTGGAATGCACTGATGACTCTTTGCAAGGCTTGGTGTTACAGGTGGCGCTCATTACTGTTTATGAAAGCCATTGGATTTCATTTAGCCCATGTTCACAGCCCTCGTCGGCACCAAACGTCACGGCACTATCTTTCAGTTTAACGGCCTCCAAACCTTGTGGGCTACGGGTTCAGTGCCGTGTAAATACTTGCACGCCCACTAGATGCATATATTTGGGGAACTATATGGTTCTTGACTTTGCGGGTGATTAGACAGCTTCACAGCCAGCAGCCCCTGGTGCAAAAATCCTGACTTAATCTCTGCATGGCACCATCCAGCCCCAGACAATTAGATTAAATAATGTTCTCTGAATTCTACAGGATCTTGTGCAGTTACTATTGATCTGGTGAAATCTGGTTAGTGTTGAGGTAGGGGGTTCAACACAGGCCAGGTGGTAGGAGGGTCATTTTGAGTCAGTGACTGCCCTTTGGTCTGTTCCTATTGATTCCAGACATTAACTTGAACTGTTGTTGCTCTGGTCCCCCTGTGTTAATGAGATTATGCTATACTAGACGTTCATATGACTTTCATTAGCCATGATCACCAAACACAATCAGCATTACAGTACATAAATGTCCTTAAGCATAATGGTGGGTGCCACCAAATAACACATATAGCCAGTGCTTGGATATAAATGTACTGTATATAATTTTAGCTGTATGAGAACACCTGCACACACACACACACACACACACACACACACACACACACACACTCTCTCTCTCTCACACACACACACACACACACACACACACACACACACACACACACACACACACACACACACACACACACACACACAGAGTTGGACCAATGGAGACAGGGCACAAGTCAGAGGTAGAGCTTTTATTGCGTAAAACACTGGATAAAACTGTGTCTACTGTGTCAGACATCTGAAATTCTAAACAGCAGAAGGAAAACAGCCATTGGTGAAATAAAACAACTCTCTTCAGACGTCTGTAGAACAGAATATTTCTTATCCCTCCTATCAAACATATTGTATTAATAATAATAAATAAATGACCACAAATATTCTTTCTTAAATACAAAGTCACTCTACTTGATATAAGCATATCGTACTGTAGCAACAAAATCCCACTCTCTTGCTTCACTAATTCTGATATAGAAATATTATTTATTTAGGAATGTTGAACAATATAATGACCTTGATCAAATACTACATCTTTGTACAGGAGGAAAGAAATTAGTATTTTTTCTTGTGTATTTCCTCCTCAAAAGTCATTCTAGATTCTAACTACCGGAGAGTATCAGGTTTGATAGGATATTTTGAAAATATCAAAATATTTAAAGGACGTTTTTTTATATATTTAAATATGCAAAGGAAGATATTTGCATCTGACTGTTGAGGGACAAACAAACAGTGATGTGAAATGATGTTTCCAGTGTCACAAACAAAGTTATTGCCTGTCTCATAAGTAAAAGATGACCAAAAAGTCTGATATATATATACAGTAATATATATGTGAAAAGATAGAGAAAGCGCTATCAGTGAAATGTGTTTTGCCTTTGATATTTGGTCCTCTAATAGATTTAAATCAGCACACATACACACATATATAAACACAAGCAAGCAATCGGCACAGCCACTAACAACACAGTAGTGCATGTGTACCTCTAAAGCTTACTATGGTCAGGAAGTACAAATATAGCCGCCCTCTGCAAAGCTCTCACAAAGAGATGTGTTAAATTGTTCTGCTTGACTTATAAGTAAGGCAGTGAGACCTACACTAAAAAAAGACCAACAATGAAATAAAAACCAGACTGCGTAACTAAACAAATAAAACAAATCAAGTAGCTTTTCTAGATGACACGGAGATTTTAATTATGGACCAACCCTATTCCAAAGTTCTCTCTCTTCACAGTTGCATCTGTAGTAAGACACAAAAGCACTGTGAACTCCAGAACTCCGGTTCCAGAGGTTTGGTTTTTTTCCATCTCTGCTGATTTTCTGATGAATCTTTCCAGTGATTTTATTTTTGAATGTGTATTTATCCCCGTCTGGTTAACTCCTTTCAGCAGAAGTGGTGTGTGGTTAAGGCCTGGGGTTTAAGTGTTGAGCTCTCCCAGGCAGTGCGGGAAGATATTGACTTCCTTAAAGTCCGGATCATTTCTCTTTATCACAAAACATTAATATCTCTCCTAGCCCAGCCCCTCCCTTTGCGAGCCCACACATTAAAGAGAGCCATCCTCCGTTTACCTCCTAGCCCCCCATAGCCCTCAACAAAAGAAGTATGACAAAAGTTGATACAATTTTATTTATTTATCTTTTTGCTTCTGCTTTTAAGAAGCTTGATTTGTATAAGATTCACATATGTTTGGTTAATCTGTTTTAGCGATGAAACGCTCAAAACACAGAAGCAAAAACTAGGCAAATAGGCTTGTTCTGAGCTAAAAATGTCCACCCAAAAGGAAAATGAATTAGAATACCAAATGTTACAAAATGCTCAAAACATGTTCAAACTTACACAAGTAATAGAACACACATATTTCCAAATCAGGACAGCCTAGGCAACCAGTGCTGGACTTCAGTTAGAGACATGGAGCAGGAGATGATTACCTTAATTTTCCTCTCTTAATCAGCTGCTTCAGAAGAAGAACTCCCTGCATTATGTCTTTCCAAACAGCACACGAGAACTTTCAGTTCTGAGGCCAGACACAATACAAAAGGGCTTTTGAACATCTGGCAGCATGAGTTTGTAGACAGTCTCTCCCTTCAGCTATATACACAAGAAATGTATCCGGAGCTACTGTACCTTGCTCCCTACGAGAAGGCAAAATATGTCTTTTTGCTCCTCCATAATACAGTAAAATCAACGCAAAAAGAACACTGAATGTATTCCTTCACTGTCACTCGGCACACAGAATATGATACTCCAATGACATACCGTAACTGCACAAAAAAACACATCTTTGTGCCACTAATGGGCCCTTTAAGTATACTCCATTGATTTTTTTTTAACGACAGCCATCTTGGATTATATTAGTCAGAAAGATAGATACAGAGGAAAGAGGAAGAGGGGGGATCAAGAGTGACACTGGCCGTCAGACAGGCCTAAGGCTGACCCTACGAGGGCCCGAGCAGCCAGTCGACTAAGGTTTCTCTCGCCACTGAGCAGACACTGAGTGTCAAGGCGATAGTGGAGGAGGGCTGGGGAGGTTGTGGTGGGGTGGAGATGGAGGAGAGGGTGTGCTGGGGAAAGGGCGGAGGAGGGGGGGGAGGCTGAATTGATTTCCTCTGCGATGACAGCTCCAGTCAGGCTGGCACCAAGCCCCCCCCCCCCCTCCCCCTCCCCCCCCCCTCCCCCCCCCATGCCTCTCGTCTCCTCCGCCCCATCACCCTCCATCGTCCGCTCCTTACATCGCCACTCGGCACTGGCGCTCGGCAAATGGCCACCGCCGGTGTCATGTTCATGAGGGGGTGCGTTCACCCCCCCCCCCCCCCCCCCCCCCACACACACACACACACACACACACACTGCACAGTCCTCCGACAACTGTCGCAGAATCGTTCACACGGATCGTTTTTCTGATAAAAGCATTATTTTTGGGACAAAAGTCACTTTAAGGATTTAATGACTGTCCTTGATGTATTTTTTCTTCCTCTCCTCCTTGTATTTTTTTTTCTGTTGTGTCAGTTCGACAATTTCTTCAGGTAGCTACTACAAGACTTCCGTATCTAGTTTCACACTCATATAATAGCTCCACAACATCCATTTCTCTTTTGATATCAACTGAATCTACATCTACATCTCTCTGACCACTGGAAGGGACACCTGATGCTCTCTACTGCCTGCATGTGTGTAGTTAAGGTTAGATTATTGAACCATAGTAAGTGAACAAGTACATTGTTTCTGTGTGACAGTCAGTTCATTCACACACACACACACTCTCTTTTGCCTGTTGTTGACTTTTGAGAGAGGAATGATCTGGTCAAGCTTCTTTTTTCTGATTCAGCTGATGTTGACACCGATGAGGCTTTTCAGCCTCGCTTGAGCCTTGTGGGGCCCGTATCATTGAGGGGGCTTTCACTCGTACGTGCGGCCATCGTCCCCCCACACACCATCCCCCACATTCACTGGCCCCGGGGCCAAAGTAAACTGGCCCCCCTCCTCCGAGGCCCCCGAGGCGTCGGAGTCGATGCGGGAGCGCTTGAAGCGCCGGTCGGGGTACTGGCTGTTGTCGAAGGGCCTGCGGTGGACGCACAGAACGTGGGTCTTGAGGTTGCCCTTCTGGGAGGCGCTGTAGGCGCAGTAGCGGCACTGGAAGGGCTTCTGAGTCACCTGACCTGCAGAGGAAGAACATCACACAAGCTTCAGAATAGGCCACTTGCTCACCTCACCACAAGACCTCACAACCTCTCTCTCACATGCGTCTGGGTTGCAGTGTGCAATGAATGGACCTCAGCCATGTGACTGACACTAGCTTGTGAATTGGCAAAAAAATACTCAACTGAAATGAACTGGAAAGAGGAGGGGGGGGGGGGGGGGGGGGGGGCATGGGAAGTCATTGTGCCTCTGTTTCACTGCTTTCCTCT
>NC_085004.1:3550890-3573390 GCF_963854185.1 Sardina pilchardus
TGCGTATGTTTGTGTGTGTTTCCGTGTGTGTGTGTGTGTTGGGTAGAAAGAGTGTGAGGTATGCCTGGCAGTGGCATAGACAGCCCTCCTCTGAGCAAGAAGTGAGGGAAACAGAGAGCTGCGTCTGGGGAGAGAGAGACACACAGAAGGTGTGAGCAGTAAAATGTGATGCACCATCTGTCGGCCAATAATAACCTGCGTGCTGTAAAGGCATGGAGATTACTCAGCAAAGAGGGCTTCCAAACACCCGAGTTCTGGCGCGATGTTAGAGCACAACACTCTCTTGCTCTCTCTTGCCCACCCCACCTGCCACACACACACACACACACACACACACACACACACACACACACACACACACACACACACACACACACACACACACACACACACACACACGCACACACACACATACATACACATACATACACACACACACACACACACACACACACACACACACACACACACACACACACACACACACATACATACATACACACACACACACACACACACACATACACATACATACACACACACACACACACACACACACACACACACACACACACACACACACACACACACACACACACACACACATACACACTCACACTCACTCACTCACTCTCTCTCACATACACACACACACACACACACACACACACACACTCACTCACTCACTCTCTCACACATACAGTACACAAAGAAACATGCAGTGAGTGGACATACACATTTCCGACACTAATGTACACACATTCATTTTCATGTACCTTTATAGAAGCAAACATAAAGTGCTTTTTATATGTCAGGAAAAAGGGAGGATTTGTTGAAAGATATTCGGTCTGAAATAGGGTGGATTTTTTAAGATTAACTTTGACAAAATATATCAGGCAGACATGGCCATGTTGGTTTATGAGAAAGCTTATCACAGAATCTCAGGCACCGGTGGGACTTATTTGTTTCTTATTTTATTTGTATTTCTTTATTAAGAGGGTTCCCACACCATGCTCCTTGAGTGGAAACTGGGCTACAGCTTGGGGAATTGGCAGGGTGGTCTACTTCTCTGCCTTCGTGGGGAAAACCAACACACAAATAACACAGAGGAATACATGTGAGAACGGGGGAAAGGGGAGAGGAGGACGGCGAGTGTGTGGGGGTGTCTCACGGGGGAGCAGGTCCCATGTTAAATACTGAACTAGATTATTAATTGCTGTACCAGAAGGACTTGTTAATAAGTGCTGAAAATAGTCTCTCCTCTCTCTTTTCTTCCCTTTCTATTTCCTTTCTTTCTCTTCTTCTTCTTTACCTCACACTGTCATCATCAGAGTGAGAGGTGATGGAAAACCTTTTCCCAGACTAGAGGAAAAACTTTACTTTGTGCTACTCAACGGATACATATGTTTTTAAACTTAAATCAAGTGTGACAAATGTTTGTGACATCAAAATGGCTACTTATTGGCTGGATTACGGACAGTGCTCTCTCTCATACTCTCTTTCTCTTTCTCTGTCTCTCTCTCTCTGTCTCTCTCTTTCTCTCTCTCTGTCTCTCTCTCTCTCTCACTGATGAACAGATGAAGTGGACTGAGTCGGCTCCAGCGGCCGTCAGCACATCTCAGCCTCCAACAGGAAGTGGTGAGTGGCATCTCTATGGACAGGCCAGAGGGGAACCCCACTGGCTTCTGTGATTGGCCAAGAGTTGCTGGGGCTCATGGGCCCAGGCGAGTATATTCATCATGTGATAAGAACTATGCGTCAGCTGCTCTCAACAGGAGACGGTGTGTGTGTGTGTGTGTGTGAGAGAGAGGGAGAGAGAGCAAGAGAGAGAGAGAGGGAGGGAGAGAGAGATGGCCTGGGGAGAGCTCATGAGTACTCATCTCCAGTCCTGCTTTCTTCTCTCTGCGTCCCTCAAGAGCTCAAAACTGCACATTCGAATGCTGACCTGTCACTACAGACACATAATGGATGCCTGAGTGTATATATGGGAGTAAGAGTCTGAGAGATGTGTGTGTGTGTGTGTGTGTGTGAGTGTGTGTGTGTATGGAGGGGGGGGGTGTCCAAAATAGAACTTTGCACTACTTGGTACATTTTTATGGCACTCACATATATTTATATACCCGGTGCAGAGCCACATGTAGGCGGTGTGCAGTGGCCTGATGGAGCAGTGGCTCTGTGGGCAGCTGTGGCTAAGGTCCTGGACCTGTCCACATTAAGTTGGATAAATATAAATATGCATAATTATTATTCCATTTAGCCCGTACTTCCACATTAAAATGGTATATTCCCGCAACTATACGGAAACGATAGTTTTCAAAAATAATCTCAGAGGTGGATACATTTTTAAAACACCTTTGCTTTTAAAAGAGATTTGCATTGCGTTGCCATACAGACACCACTAACAAACACTTCTATGGCGTTTCAGTGTCCTAGTGTGGTGGCAAAAAAGCGATATTGAAATGATAATGTGGACACAGATCATTTTCAGATGAAATATGCGTATTTTTATTTACTTATTTACTCGGCTAAATGTAGGCACAGGCTACGTGTGGTGGTGGGAGTGGACAGTGCTGGGGAGTCTGTGTCAGGAACACACAGGACAATGTCAGCCTACCCTGCAGCATACCAGGTGCCCCGTCAAGGCCTCCACTCCAATTAGAGAAAGGAAGGGAAAAAAACACTACAACAAAGACTGGAAGAATAGAAACATCAAATGTCCCACGCCTGATAAGAAGATAGAGAGAGAGAGAGAGCGAGGCAGAGAGAGTTAGAGAGAGAGTGAGAGAGAGTGAGAGCAAGAGTGGAAAAGTTTCTCTAATGTATTGAGAAGGGCCGCTATAGCCAGCTCATGTTGCCATAACATGATCTATTGCTCTCCGATAGTAGACATTACAAGGGCAGAGCAAGGGAGGGCCGTCACAAACATGCTTCCAGTATGCTAAGTGCTCAGATGGTATCAATAACAGTCACCCGCGTTTCCAGGCAAAGGGCCACAGATGGCTCTTATTGGAAAGAACTCCATTTTTACACGAATAAGTGTGCTTTCCTTCTGATCCAGTTATAAATATGATCAGGCCTAAATGCACTCGCTGCTCCTGTCCTTGGATTCTTAAGTAAGCCAGAGTGTATGTGTGCCTGTGCGCCTGTGCGCGAATGTGTGTGTTGTTGAGTTGAGTTTATGAGACCGTTGCGTGTGTACCACAGGGGACAATCTTTTGCACTATTTTGCGCGTCACATCGTTATTTTCCCACAAACTAAACTCGATTTTACACCGAAGTTTTGGAGGGCTTCCACTAGTCCGTCTCCTCTATTGTACCGCGTGATTTGCCCGCTCCCTCGTATTTTCACCGCCTCGCTCTCCTCTCTCGTTCTGTCCCCTCGCCGTTCTCTCTTGACTTTGCACCCTCCTCCTCTCTCCCCCCTGTGCGCCCAGAGAGAGCCCTATTTGTCTGCTTTAAGTGAAATCACTCAATTCTCAAAAGTCAGTGGAGAGGACTTTGGTGGGGGGAGGGCCAGGAGAGGCCCACCTCCAAATAAGTTCCATTAATCACTGGCCAGGGTCTAATGTAACTAATATTTTACAATTAGAGGAGACAAGATGGAGCTAAGAGCCATCTATCTCCCTTACACCACATGATCATCGATTCATAAGCCAGAGCTGGAGACCAGCACACACACACACACACACACACACACAGACGCACACACTTACGCACACACACAGACATGCACACACACAGACATACACACACATAGACATATAACCCCCACCACACACATACACACACACACACACACACACACACACACACACACACACACACACACACACACACACATACATACACACATTTACCAGGAAACAGGAGGCCAGGAGGGCTATGATATGGTGAGAGAGAGAGAAGGAGTGGGAGAGAGCGAGGGAGGGAGGAAGGGAGAGAGTTACACAGAGTTGATAATGCACATCATTACCTTGTGACTGTATGGTGCCTGGTTGTGCACCGATCACTACTGCTGAATGTTGACAGACGACTGCGGTGTGTGTGTTTGTGTGTGTGTGTGTGTGTGTGTGTGTGTGTGTGAGGAAGAGAGAGGGAGACAGTGTGAGGGGCTGAAGGCAAGAAAAGGCAGTAAAGTAGTGACAGATGACGTGAAACTGAAGGATGATTCTAAACGGAGAACGAAATGGCTGCAAATCCCAATCTCTTCCGCAGACCGGTCACAGAAATATCACACAAATACAGTAACACTTTATTTCACAAACCAGCAGTATTCAGACACTCAGACATACTAAAATGTCCTAGTTCTTGCTAGACGTAATTCACAGCGCTGAAATGTGATGTGTTACAGAGGAAAGGAAATGGCTACTGAAATCAAACCAGATTCTGGGAAGTTAATACAATCTCAGTTTTCAGAGGTAAAATAAAAAGTGCTACACAGCAGAGACACCCGGACAAATGTCCCAGCCTCTGAATATTCCGCCTCATCTGCATCCCATACTGTAGCACAAAACGCATCCGGGAAAATTTCCCAGTTTGGAGCGCCATTTACATTCTACCTGCAAGTTTAGACAGTCGTCTCAGCAGCCCTGACATGAGCTCTGCAGAACAATGCGCTGGCTTCAAAGCCACAGCAGGGGAGACCGTCAGAGAGGCTGAGCGAGGAGGCGGAGGAGGAGGAAGCCCTCAGCACGCCGGGAGAGGGACGCATCCATCCAAACGCTGGTCTCCGGCGCCCTCTGCTGGCCGACGGGAGGTAGCGCGGCCCCACGGCACCGGAGGCTGCCCCTCAACATGGAGGCGAAATGAAAGCCAGCTGAACAAATGAGAGTGAGGACAGGTTCAATCGGAGGTCACCATCTGCCCGCTTACAGGCGCTGGCACACTGGATCCGCGCCGCACCGTCATTTTAAACACATCAATCGCAGGCAGCCCTCTCTCTCTCTCCCTCCGCCGCCCGCCACACAATATGGCGCCGAGAGGGGAAGACAAGCAATGGCTCTGGCAGAGGAGCAGCAGCAGTGGGACAAAGACACGGGGAGAGATAAATGAAAGATAGACAGAGAGAGAGAGAGAGAGAGAGAGAGAGAGAGAGAGAGATGTGTGTGCGCGCACACACCAGAGACAGAGAAATGGACAGAATGAGCACTGAGCCATGATTCTCAGATGATCTGAGCACATGCAATATAAGCTAATGCTTTCATTTAAGTCAGAGAACATACTAAACACACACTGGCATACACACATACAATTACACCCAATCACCAAGCTAATAGTTTTGCATTCATTAAAAAAAAAAACACACAGTTTGGTTCTCATGTTAGTGTCCTTGAAGACTTGAACTTGCTTATTGGTCCCAGTGCAGTAATTCTGCAGATATCCTGTGTCTCTGAGCCGCTCCAATACAACAGGGGGAGACGGGGGGGCTGCAGGGGAGAGGAGGAGGGGGGGGGGGGGGGGGCAGCGAAAGTTACTTTTTCAGGATGTGGATTTTATTGGGAACAGACCCCCGCATCTCATGCGGCCCCCACATCTGGTCTGGTGTAGTAGATCTGCTTAAAAATTAGTCAGGCAGTGACCTTGGACACCTCCCGTTGCTGGGGTCCTGACGCTAGGTTAACACAAATATGGATCCCATCAGGGCGAGCAGGGATCAGGTTTCTGGCCGCCGTGGCCACAAGAGCTTGTGAAAGAAAGTTTCTATTTTTTTTTTTTTTTTTGTCTGTAAATGAAATACTTCCACCAGTGAAGTCCTAAGACTGAACTGCTCTGGGAATGCAGTGTATATCTTGGTGAAGTAGTGCTGGGTGACTATATTGTGAGGAAAATGCAGGCTTATTGTTCTGGAAGCGTCTAGATATCATCCTTTTCCTGCCACTCCTGGCAGTCATATTGCGTTATAAAAAAAAGTGATATCTTTTTTCGCCCCCGATAAAGGATGAGCGGAGTGAGGGAGTGAGAGGGAGGGATGAGTGCCCTTGGGCTGTGTGCCCTGTGCTGTGGCACATCTCTGTGAAAACGATGTCAGACAAACATCCCTCTTATTTGATCTCTCGTGTCAGCCGCTCCAAGCTCTGAACAGAGAGAGAGCCGAGGCACAGGGAGCAAGGCCCTTCTGGCCCCTTTGGAGCACATTCAGTGGTGTCGAAAACACATTATTTTCTATTTCACACACACACACACACACACACACACACACACACACACACACACACACACACCAATTTGCATACACATATGTGTGTATGTCATATGAAACCTATAACGTATATTTATCTATGTGGTATATTCCCTTAAAAGCACGAGTCCAGCTGCACACCTCAGAGGCGTCCACTTACGGTCCACCACAGGCAAGGGTACAAGTTCAGCCAGTACAGTATTTCACTGACAGACAAAATGAGAAAAAAGGAAGAAGGAGAGGAGGATGAGACAAGTATTTGTCCACCCTGAAATAACACCAGACTGTCTGGCTTTCACAGGTTTTGGAATTAACAATACATTAGCCCAAGGGCAAAGAGCTACTGTTAGCAACACCATAACTCGTAATATGAGCTGTCATGGTCCGGGCCGGCTCTGTGCTACATGGAGACAGCCCTGTATCCCCTCCAGACACTTCCTTGTACAGCACTTAACAGTGAACTCTGAGAGAAGAGCCAGAGATTCATCATTTATATTGCTCATCGTTCAACACTGTGGAACCAGTGCTGCCCCAACAACAGGCTAGAGGTGTGCTCACAGCAAAACGCTGGCTCCTACAGTACGGCCACATATTGCTTGTGGGAAGACTTTAGGGATGTGTTTATGTGTATGTGTATTCTGTGTGTGTGTGTGTGTGTGTGTGTGTGTGTGTGTGTGTGTGTGTGTGTGTGTTTTCTTTTGGAATAATCACTGTCCATATGAATGTGTGTGTTCATATGGTGCACGCATCTCTGAGTAGTGGCCTTGTGCGTGTCTTGGATGTGTATTTGCAGTTGTGCCTGTGTGTGTGTGCACACGTGAGAGTGCAGGGTGTATTTCGTAGTTGATATAGAAGAGGCGAGCGTGTCTGTACTCCAGAGTGTGTGTGAACTTTCAGACACCTTCTTCTTGAATTTAAACATGTGCTGATTCCCATGAGGCCATTGTAATCCTCTTTTGTTTGCCTTCTGGCAGTTGGAGCCTGTGCTCACTCGTAGACAAAGACCACTCATTTTTCCACACCACTCCTTCATAGTTTGAATACATATTATTTTATTATAAGTACAGTTCAGTAGTTACAAAACAAAGCATCTGCCATGAGGGTACAGCAAACGGAAAAGTTTACAGCTCACAAGACAGCTCTGGGTGAGGGGGCATAGGGGTGGAGTGGGGTGGGGGGGGGGGGGGGACTGGAATGCTCATACTCTGGATTAGTCAAACCCAGGCAGACACCTTCAGCTCATTTTCCCAGGTACTGCACTACAGAGAGAGAGAATAAAGAGAGAGAGAGAAGAGAGAGAGAGATAGAGAGAGAAAGAGAGAACGTCTACAGGAACTCAGCCAGCTTGAGCCACATGACCGGGGAAATAGATGCATCTTATCGGTCAGTTTTGGCCAATCGCTAGCAGGTCCCAGTGCGTGCTGCTACACCCGGCGCCCAAGTATACAATAACACGCTACTTTTTCTTTTTTTCTGTTTGGCTTTTCTCATGACCAGGCGGATATGGGAGGGCTGTAGGTCTTATGCTAAAAGAATGCATTATGCCAGAAAAAAGATGGGGTTTATTTGCAAGGAAGGAATGGGGGACCCAACACTAAGCTTTGTACAGTTGATGACTCATGGCCTTTGCTTTTATCAGATGGCTGAGGCTGTACATGGTGGCGTGAGCTTTTAAAGGTGAAGAAAACTCTTCTTGAAAGGGATATTTCAGAGACCAAAATAATGGCGATCAGAGATGGACTGATCAGCGTTCACAAGAGAACAGAGGTGGGGGGGGGGGGAAAGTAACATTTCACAATGTCAAGGGACACACAAACACACACACATACACACTTGTCATTTTTAGTTAGTTTTTAACTTTGTACTGTATAGACTGGGTTTAGAATTACTATCACAGTGCAAAATACTTTTGGAGAAAACAAGAGAAACCCCTCTATGTATGCATGTATGAGTTATGTATATACTGTATGGGCATATGCTTGCAGCAATATGAGAAGATTGTCAATCTTTTCTTTTTTTCTTCTTTTCTTTACATTGTAGAAGGCAAAAAGTACAGTACTTGAAAAAAAAATCCATTCTAATAGCTACCATCTAAAACAGCTAGCTTTGTAGATGCAACAACAGATGACTGTATCTAAGGCTAGACAATATTTGTTTCCTGCTTTTTTTCTTCTTTTTAATAAGTAAATACATCAAACCATTTCAGTAGTCAGTAACACTTTGCAACATTGATCTGTGGCAGTATATTACAAATTTTTCTTCAACACTATTTTTTGTCAACACTATTGTCCTTGACATTTACAGGAGAGATAAAACAAGATGGTGGTTTTCATTTTTCATCTAGCATTCTTTATCATCTTTAGTTTTCAAATATGTCAGTTGGTGTTGATTCGTAACATGAGTCTGGTGTAAACTAGATATTCTTGTCACGTTGGTACTTTCTCTTAGAGGAATACAATCTGACTGTTATACTTCTGTTTAACTCACTTTTATTTTACACCTAACTCCACACATTTCATATTTGTGTATGAGCACATATATCACTCTCTAATTAAGAAAGGTGAGGAGAGATCACTTCAACAATATTTTCTTCCCACACACAGGCCTCTCCTTTCCTTGTAGTTGCCATGGACCATAGATCACCATGGCTACTCCACCCTGCATTCAGCCATCAACTCCACCTATGTGTCATCGCATTGTTGCCCACTCCTCTTATAAAGCACCAGATTGTCGGAGAGAGCGCTT
This sequence comes from Sardina pilchardus, assembly GCF_963854185.1. Taxonomy (NCBI): domain Eukaryota; kingdom Metazoa; phylum Chordata; class Actinopteri; order Clupeiformes; family Clupeidae; genus Sardina; species Sardina pilchardus. Next base: position 3,559,814 of record NC_085004.1, read on the forward strand.
CTACTTCAGTCCTGGTTGTTGGTGCCCTTGGGAGTGTGTGGGGTAGGAGAGATGGGTAGGCCTCGAGGGCCTCGGACTGTGCTTGGTCTCCCAGGTTAGCGGGGCTTGGTCACTGAAGGAGACTGTGCTCTGGGTTGGCCGGACCGGGGCTTCGGGAAACAGTCACGTCCAGTCAAAACCATTGTAGCATAACAGAGGTGTGTCAAAGGGCAGTGTGGACATTGTCATGTCTCTGGTCTCCAGAGGAAGCGGCAGAATGTGAAGGTTGTGTGGCTGTGGAGAGGCTGGGACTGCAGGCCTCGCTCTCCGCTCTCCTCCCGTCTCTTCCCCATCAGCTGACAGAGCACTGCATTGCTTCTACTTCCATCTTGGATAAAGGAATGTGTTGCACTCATAGACATTGGACACGCAGGTAGTATTTTTTAGCCTTTTTAAGCTTTTGTTTTCTTTTTTTTTCTCTTTTTTTTTCACAATGTCAAAGCCAAAAACAGGGACTGCACAGAACATATGGCTACAAGAAAGATTCAAGAGACGTTGAACAAATGCGCTGTGAAGCCAGTCTTTCTTTTTTTTTTCTTATTTTTTCCCACAGTTTTTTTTTTTAAAGTGTCCAGTCCACTAAAAGTCAGCAGGTCTCATCCTCTCTGCCATGCCTGCAGAGAAGAGCCGATTGCTCCTGCTTCAGCTTAATCCATCCATGTTTTGTCTGTTAGTTTCTGTTTGTTCTTAAATAGTCTGTTTTTAATTAAGAGTTTGTCTTCTTCACCACCTCCGCCATCATCATCATCATCATCTTCGTCATCCTCGTGGCCCCCGGCGTGTGCTTCCAGATGGCTGTTAGTCTCTGTTTAGAGAGGCGTCGTGCATCTCAGAGTCGGCTAGGTTAAGCTCGGGGGACAGAGTTGGGCCGAAGCTGCCGGAGCCTTCCTCCTCTGTGGCCCACAGATGAACTGCGGTCAAGAGAACAAACATTAGGGTTGCTCTCTCTCTCTCTCTACCTCTCTTTTTCTCTATATCTTTCAGATCACACACTGTACATTTTAATGGACACTACACATACACACACACACACAGTCACAAATGCACATACAGTACACTCATTCACAGATAGTGTGTACTGTCTCAGCCCTTCTTTGTGCTGATGTTAACATAGCTGACTTTACTTCAGTTGAAATAATAAACTAGGCCTGCATTACACAGCAAACGCCAAGCTAGGATTGTATCTTACTGATGAAGAACCATGACAAATCGTTGACTTACAAATGGATAATGCATGCAATCAATGTAGCAAGTGAGATGTGCTAAATACATGCTGGTGAGTGTAACATGTTTTTTGCAAGGTCATAGGGTCAAACATGATGAGGCCATATTGCCACTAATAAGTGTTTATTATTGAATGTCACTACAGTATGTCTGTTAAAAAAGTGTAAGCCTACTATGTCTACTATTAGGAAACTGGATGAGGTCAAAATACTTTATTATTGAGGGAGAGACAACAATTGTCAACTACTGTGTCAGTTTTACTGAATGTAAGAAATAATCATGAGTGCATTTGCGTAGAGATAAAATTGCTGGGCAAAGGTGACAGAAACAGTCGCAATAAAGGACATATGATAATTAGGAGATGTTTCAGACTTTTTCCAAGCAAGTTATATTTGCTAGATAACGAAAATGGGACATTATGAACTGGGTTGCTCAATTATTGCTGAAGTTTGAATCTAGCAAAAATGCTTAGTCTTTCTAATTATGTTCTTCTGCGGTTTGAACTAAATAATACGAATGGTGTTTCATTCCCCCAACAACTTCTGGGGAAATTATTTGCCAATAAAATCTACAGAGTGCATTTCCGTGTCATGTTCTTTTAAAGTGCCTCCATGAAAGTGACAAAATGAAATTAAAACATGCTTATATTTGAGTGTGCTCGCGCAAGAACGCGATATCGGAATGAAATGAAGAGACGGAGCAGAGCCATGGAAAACTAATAACGGGATAAAACATCGTCATTTAGTTTTGCCAAAGAGCAATAACGCTGACACCTACTCTCCCCGCATTAGGCACACAATCACACCGTCACTCTCAAATCAAGATGTGTTTCTTAAAGCAGTCCACTTAAAGCGCAGATGTCATACGGTTTAGAAAAAGCTGACGGAGATTAAGAAAAAAAGAATTAAAGCATTTCCGCCTCGTCTGGTACTAATATTGAGAGATGTGGAGATATGAATGCTTCCCTAACAACCGGAACACCAGTGATTAATGATACTATTTCACACTTGAAATACCCTTGCCCGCACCCGCAAACAAATTTAAACGACCGTCATTTCATAAAGTTAACTTTTGAAGACGGTCATATCATGCTGTCTTAATCCCTTTGATATGCCATAGGACTTTGACATGTCACTGAATAGCAAAAGCGGCCATTTCGCTCTTGTGCAAGCTTTTTCTGTCTCCTCACGTATTACCAAAACGAGTTGCTAGAATAATGCATCAATGTACTCTGGCCACTAGATGGCGGTGCAAGCCTTCAGATTCAGCCTCCGCAAATCAAATGCACCTACTCCTCAGTATCAACTCTTCAGGTCCCATTTACTTTGCTGTATATTCTAATGACAATAATGCATCTGATGCTTATTGACAAAGTTACCCATTGCAGTATAAATTAATGCGGGAACTAAGTGATGACATATTTTTGCAGAGATAATTAAATCATTAAAATAATATGTGATATTAGCAATAATAATATGTTGAATTCCCCAGTTTTTAGAGTGCCTAATCTCCCAAGGGTGTTCCCTTTTTGTGAGTTCCTTTTAAAGAAACTTTCAGTAATGAGTTACAGATTAAGCTCCATATTTGATTTTCACTCTTCATTAACTGAGCCACCTGGAATGCCATTATTTAAGGACGCCTTCTCTGCTCCCCAAACAACTGCCACTGTGGTTGAGAGATCAGGCCAACTTTGCAGGTTTTATAGACTGCTATTTTTTTTCTCCCTTTTTTTAGTAGGCCTGTGTGATTTCCCAACGGCACCAATAGCGCATTGCAACCCAAGAGAGAGAAGCACATATGCTGCATTCCACAAGCATCATCCAGGAACACCCTGCCAATCTAAACATGTTTTGCCCTACGAATCGCAGAGGTTGCAATGCTTTAGCCATCAGATAGCCCACGCACAGAATTACGGATGAGTGATGCACTCATCTGAGCATCAGATCCTAGAGAAGGTCAGCACTCCATTTATCCATCATTAATCCTATGAATTATTATTAACGAGCATGCTGCTACAAGACATACAGTATTTGGTATGGTTCCCACAGGCAAGGTGCAGTACAGTATAGTCGAGTCCAAGATGCAATGACTTGGAGCACAAAGGAGTTTTTTTCTCCCCTCTACAGGTCAGCTTCGGTAGTGCATATATAGAAAGAGCATTAGGCTGCGAGAGGCCCTGGAAACTAATACAAGACATATGGTAAGAGGACTCATAGCTCCGGGATCCATCTTATGTTAATACATGTGTCATGCTTAACAGAATGGATAAATGAAGAGGCGGACAGAACAATGGGCTAACACAAGGCTCTGCTAACTAGGGCCAAGACGCTGAGGGATACACTGGTGTGTCTAGGGTCTTCAACCTGACATTTGCACAATATATGAAGGCAAAATGGCTTCTTTTGCATCCATGCAGCAAATTTGCTACAGATAAAAAACACTTTGCGCCGGAACGCAGCCATTCGTCATCTCCTCCAGACATCCTCCTCGAAACATTTCCCCTTGCTTGTGGAATAACATTATGTTGGGGTCTATAATCATTGGATGTCAGTATTTTACAGTGTTCCTGTTCAGAAAGTAATCAAGATACGGTTGCTCTATGTGTTTCTCTATTTAACCTTTTTGAAATAAATTTGACTCTATACACAAGAGGAATCCAAAACACATGAACTAATGTGAACTCGTGTTAAGAGTACAGCCTTTTTAGAAAATGTGTTGTCAATTCATCATGAATCTAAGGAAGTGGGGAACTATTTTTTTTTTTTAAGATGTGCGCTAGACTTTCTTTTCTGTTTCCTTCCCCGCAGGAGGCCCCAGTGTGTGTAGAGTGCTGTAGCTGGTTATGATATAGATGTGACTTCATTTGTCTGCCTTCCACTCATCTCCTGATCTCCATGGCTGCAGCCACTATGGAAGGTGCCTCTCAGCTCTTTGTTCTCCCGCAGGCATCCGGCACGGCTGGAGAAGTGTTGTTTTTGGCAAAGGTAGGCCTCATTGTACAGCCCAGTATTTATAAATATGTAAATACAAGACAGTACACACACACACACACACACACACACACACACACACACACACACACACACACACGCACTCGAGCGGCTGAGCGTGAGGAAGTGCACCCAAATCATATTTTTAGAAGGTTTTAATGAATACAGGATGTTTATGAATACCATTTGCTGTGATTCACAAAGACTAGAAGAATCCGCATTCACCACCCCCACCCCTCCCTCAAAGCGAAACAAGAAAAACGGGCGCGTTTCGAGTCGAGACACAGACGATTGTTGTGTTCGTGGTTGTATGGGTTCACGTCCCCCCCCCCACCTCCTCAGATGACTGGCTGCCTCCATGAGGTGTGCGAACGGAGGAAAAATCAAGAGACAAAGTTGTACATGTGGCACAATTTAAAAAAAAAAAAAGATCCCTCTTCTCTTATTCCCCACTGGTATCGAGAACAGGAGAAGAAACCTGGATTCCTTTTTGCTGCGAACATATAACTAGAGAAGCCAAATAAAGGGAACACGCTCAGATAAAATAACTTTACTCCCCACCCACATGGGGAGCTGAACCGGTGAATAAAATCACTCAATTTAGGCACCACCACCACCTAACATGACTACTGTGGTGTAGAGATACAAAATAAGTTGAGTTACGATGTCTGCGGCTCTGTGACTAACTGAAAATCACTGAAAACAACATCCTCCTCCACAATGCATAACCCTTGTCTATGACACACAAAAAAAACCCTGTATAGGAGAAATAAAGTGGTCTTGAGAAGATGACAGAAATACTTGAGCGAGCTATCTGACGTCTTCCCAAACTCTATTTCTGGGGCAAAAAGATTTCCACACAGATAATACCTCCACTGAGCAATTTAAGCCCAAACACTGATGCAGCAATCTGTCTTCTGTGCCTGATAGCACTTTCTCTCCTCTCTTCTCCAAATGACTTTACTTTCATATCTAATTATGTTTGCTAATGATCTTATAAGAGAATAATGGAATGTGCTTGATCTATTACCTTTTTTGCAACACATAAATACGAATGTGAAAATGGCTAAGCACTTGTGATCGCCTCCCACCCCCTCTTTTATTTATGACATCAATATTTTTCAAAATATGTAATGTTTCCCCCAAAACGACAGCACCCATCGTGAGTGCTGCTGCTGCCTTCTGAGTGAGTGCTTGTGGGAATCGTACTGAGCCGAGCTGCAGGGACGGACTACTTTGGACTCGTGTGGCTGTGCTGTGACCCCGGGGTGTGTGAGTGGTGCTACTTGTGTGAACTTGTAGGTGATTTACAGTGGGGCCAGACTTGACCAGATGACCCCCCAGTCAGCTTGTCCTCTTATGTTACAGCCTGGCCTTCTGTGCCGTCTCCCTCATAGTGAAAATAAATCTCTGTACAGCTCTTTCTTTATTCCTCTCGTTTCCTCTGTTTTCTCAGGACAACACAGACTTCCTCGTGTAACAACTCTATTCACAACAGCCAGAGCTAGATGAACTGCTACTGTCTACTGTGTCCGTACATTCATACATTTCCCTTTAACTATCTCTCTCTCCCTCTCTCTCTCTCTCTCTCCCTCCCTCCCTCAGGCTCTCACTCTTGCTCTGTCTCTCTCTGTCCTCCTCTCCTTGTCTCACCTCTGCTCTCCCTCTCTTTACCTCTTCACTGTTCACAATACTCTCTCTCCCCTATCTCTCTCCCTCCCTCTCCCTCTCTCTCTCTCCCCCTCTCTCTCCCTCTCTCTCTCTCTCCCCTTCTCTCTCTCTCTCTCTCTCTCTCTCTCTCTCTCTCTCTCTCTCTCTCTCTCTCTCTCTCTCTCTCTCTCTCCCTCTCCCTCTCTCTCTCTCCCCCTCTCTCTCTCTCTCCGGGGCTGGTGCTGAGATGAATAGGCCCAGCGCCCCTCTGCCAAGCCCCGCCCTGTCCTCCTCTCTTAAGCCCCTGCTCCATTCTTCCCTCGCTCCTTTTCCCACAGGCCCTGGCGACGGCCACGCCATGACAGACGCACTAAACCCCCCGCATTAATGGAAGGAAATGGCATTCGATCTCCATTTGATCTCCTAATCATTTCTGCTGAAATGATAATTAGCGCCCCTTAGAATCCTCCCGGAGAGATAGATAGAGGGAGAGAAAAGGGGAGAGGGGAAGAAGAGAAAGAGAGAGAGAGAGAAAGACAGCAAAAAATTATACTTCAGTCACCACGCCATATTCATGGCCGATAAATACATTTAAAAAAAAAAAAAGGAATATCCTTCTCGCTTTTTTTTTGCCTTTTTGCTCACATACGCTGACACATATACACAGACATACACTGAAACACACACTAACACACTCACAAATTACACACATACACACACAACCCCCTCGGTTTGCTGGCGACTGCTGTCTGTGATTCTTTTCAACTGACATAATCCTGATTGATTCGTTCAGCAGATAAAAACTCAGGCCACTTCTGCCCTTTACTGTGGGAACATAATACCAGCCTTTATTCAGCAACAATGTAACATAATGGCGATGGAATGTGCCCAGGGAGGGAAAAAAGGCCACGTCTTAAATGACTGTGACACTCTCGCAGCTCCAGCACAAGCTCAAGTCTGACGTTTAAAAAAAAAAAAAAAAAAGAGAGAAATCATTAAGAGGCGATTACCAAAGTGCTCCATAGCTAACAAGGTTGAATCAAGGCTGTTGCGTAAAAAAAAAGAAGTTGTCATTGTCTGTTTTCTCCTCAATGGTCTCTGATTTAGTTTTGTGCGATGAGGCTTTGGCCTGTACAGTGTTCTAGATTCTTCTCCTCTCCCCCTCCTCCCTCCATTTTAAAAAAGACGCTTTTGTTTGACAACAGGAAGAGATGAGGTCATTTTTTGTTCATCGGGGCTCATTTGAGTATGAATCATGCTTTTTATTTCTCTCGGCTCTACGTGGGGTGAGCAGAGCAGAGCGAGCAGCGCCGGTCGCTGCTTAAATAGGCCAAACTCGCCTGCCGATGACAAGAGGCTTTAGCAATATGTTCCCTCGTTCGCCTGCGCCGGAATAAAAATGAACATTTGAGTCGCATGCAGGGGGTGGCACACTCACAACTAAATATCACCTGTCAAAAAACACTACAGCCTCCATTATGCTATCTGTCCCCGTACCAGTAGTTCATCAAGCGAACACACACACACAGACACACACACACACACACACACACACACACACACACACACACACACACACACACACACACACACAGACACACACAAACACACAGTGTATGTATGTACAGGGGCCTAAGAGTCTCAGTGTCTGAGACAGTCTAATGATATTCAGCAGCTCCTTTTCTTGCTAGCATGTCTTGTATTAATTGTGAGCTCTAATCTGGGAGCCCCGGTCCCGGCGGAGAGCACGGCGGTATTATTCGCAGGAGCGTGCCGCGCCGCGCACCGCCGTCGTATCCGCTTACTCATTTTTTTTTGTGGCGTCGCGCTGCGGTGGGAAACGCAGGCGGGCGGATGCCGAGCGCTGAGCGCCGAGCGCGGGGGGGCTCAGTCAGTCGGCCACGCTGCCCCTAGACGCCGTCCCCTCAGAGCGCCCGCCCGCGCCCGCCCGCGCCAAAGAGAGCCACGCTGTCTGTCACGCCGCAGATCACGCACGCGATAGAGTCAGACACAGAGAGGGGAGAGAGAGAACGCGGGCGAATGGTACTCTGTGTTTGTGTGTGTCTGTGTGTGTGTGTCTGTGTGTGTGTGTGTGTGAGAGAGAGAGAGACAGACAGACAGAGTCACAGCAAGAGGAAGAGGGGAATGGAAGGAGACACAGTGCCTTTAATCCTCTTCAATGGGACCTGTCAGTGCTACTTCCTCCCCAGGTCCCCCCAGCAGCCTCAGAGATCACCTGCCATCCACTCAACACCTTAGCGAGGGAGACAGCCAGGGGAGCAGCCCTCCACCCCACACCCCACACCCACCACCCCAGCCCCTCTCCCAGTGAGCCAGCCAGAAGCACTTTAACACTTTAAAATACGTCTGGGAGAGAGAGAGACTGAGAGAGAGTGAGAGAGAGAGAGAGAGAGAGACTGAATAACAGGAAGGAGGAGGGGTGGGACTGACTTGAGCTTTTCTGTGCTGCCAGTGACAAGTGATGGAGGCAAGCTTTGACTAACTCTGTGTTCGTTTGGACTGAGATGAGAGAAAACAAGGCGAGTAGCGATAGGACTGCTATACTCCTGGGAACGAGGCGAAAAAGAAAGCGAAATCACAAGTCTTTAAAAACTAGTCGACACTAGCAGTCAGAATCCTCAGAGGGAAGATTATTACCACGATTTTTTACACTTACACCAAAGGGTTCAGTAACCCACAATTGCTGTCCTATATTAATCCCTCAAATGAAAAGATGAAGAAAAATAATATACAAGAAAGGGAAAAATAAAGAATTATTAAAGCATTTTCAGTCTAAGACACTCGTCAGTAGGTTGATCTTTCTAGTCATACCCCCCACCCCCTTCCCCACACACACACACACACACACACACACCTCCACCCCCCCCCCCCCCCCCCTCCTCAAACTCCAACATGGTGGTGAAGCAGTGTGATGGAAAATCACGAGCACCTGGCTGCTTTTCTAATGTGATTTCGCCTGCTTTCCCTGCCGGTCTCCGATGATTCAACAGTTCCCGGTCTAACATCTGCTACTTACTCTTACTGGGTCTCAATTAAGACAGAGCTATTTATGAATAGACTCTTCTTTACGTTCCCGACGCTTTCTCTCCGCATATGGATGGCAGGACGGCCGCGGCGCCGAGACTCGGCCGCCTCTGGCCAGATGTTTGCGGCGCGGGGTCAGAGAGGCCGCTGGCGTTCAGCGTCCAAGCTGCTCTCGTGTGCGCGTGAGCGCCGAGCGGTTCCAGGGTCACGCTAGCCATCAGAGAGAAGCAGGATGTGTGCTGTATTGTTGCCTGCTAATGTGGCCTGTGATCATTTTAGGTAGAGGGAGGAAAAAAGGGATAGTTTTAAAGAAGCGTTCTCAGAGGATCCCCTCCAACCACGGCTTCCAGAGTGGATAATTAGCAGAGATGAGGGGGCCCCCCGGGAGCTCCTTGCTACCATCACCTCCTTCTCCCCACTCCCCTCCTCTCCGCTCCTCTCCTCTCCTCTCCTCCCCGCTCCTCTCCTCCCCTCCCGCCACACTCGCTGGGCCTGCTCCTCACCCCTCAGCCTTGCTAGCTCACTCTCTCGCTCGGTCTCTCTCTCCCGCCTCCTACTTACACAATCGTATGCACCCTCACATATATCTAATAGCATTCTTCTAATGGATATAATTACACCATTGGCATGGGATTACCGCAGATATGCAATTGCAGCAGGCATATGTATGAGCTACATAAAAAAATAAATAAGCAAAACTGGAGTTAAAAGGAGAAAATGCCATTTTCAAGAGGGACCATTTTTCTTCTCAGGATAAAATTAACAATGCAGTGTCGGTCTACTGTACATACTAGAGCAGGCGTTTTCTCTATGGCAATCCAGTTATCTCTAGGCCTATTTTAAAGCCTGGCTCTGTGCTATTCTCTAAGGTTGTCACCAGGCACTAAACCCTTGCTCTTTGTCTGAAGGTTCAGCAACCCCTCTGGACCTGTTCCTTTCTCTCCTGCACTTTGGTTTTAATTTACGGCCTCGGCGTGGGAGAATGGATACATGTGGAATTATATCACACATTACAGAGTGCTGCAAGTATGTAGCATGAGAGTGTGTCTGTGTGAGTAACCGAGTGACTGGGTGGGAGAGAAGGAGACAGAAGGTGGAGGGGTTCTGTCACAAATACATTTTTTATCCTACCTGGACTGGACCTCAACCGTATCTAAACACGCTCAGTTTATAATACACTCCTCACTTTGCCTCATTATATCTCGATCAAACATGTGTGTACACAAACACACACACACACACACACACACACACACACACATGCTATACAGACCTTGAAATGAAACATGCAGGAAATCTAACTCTTTGTCTTGCACGCACATGAAATGAGTAATAGAATGAAAAAAAAGTCTGATGTCCTTAAGCAGAAATGTGCAGAGAACAGATGAAACGAAATGAAACATGCCTCTATAACAAATCACATATTCAGATCTGCATTCTGATTTCAAACTGTGCCATTGTTTAGCTTCCCTTATTTACTGCACCAGCAGAAGTACGACGTTGTTAGAGAACAAAATGTCAAACTATTTACGTGTCCGGGTAAGCACTTACGGCAAGTCCCCTTTCATTTGACACAACCATAAACACTTGCGTGAGATCAAGAAATGCTCTTCAGAGACCCAGGCTCCATTCGGAGCTGACAGATATGGCATGAGTTTTCCATGCTGCCTCGCACAGACAAGGGAAATCCATTCAAGGAGGAGATATGAAAAAAGAGCTTTTTGACTTTTCAAAAAAAAAAAAAAAAAATCAGAAAAGAAGGAAAAGAGAGAGCGAGGGAGAAGGGGGAAAAAAGCGAAGGCTGGGAGTCATCACTGTAGATCCATCTGTAGGGATATGTCCTGATATGGTGGAAAGTGACGTATCAATTTAAAGCTCTACCCTTCTTTGCCTGTGTGTCTTATTTATGAACATGTAGGAGAGGAACAGGGGGCGGCTCAGCCCGCTTGATAAATAAAATAGGCAGCGCACTCTGCGCCGGTGTCAAAACGCAAATCTGCACATATCAATTATTCATCCCTGAACCCTGTTTATGAAGCCCGGACGCGCTGTTCTAATATCCACGGACAAAACATATCAACAGTGTGCCGGACACATGCATTCTGCAGAGCCATTACTTTGTGTACTCCTTTAATTGAGTCTTCATAAATTACCAAGTAGGTCAGGTCCTCTTAGTTATTGCGCTCCCTTCAGCCGGCATGGTGCTGCTGCTGCTGGAGGAGACGGTGAGCCGTAGGAGGTGCAGTATGTGCTGGTGGGCAGGCTGATTGTTCTTGAGGGTATATAGTGGTGGGAAGGACAAGAGGAGCACCAGAGAAGAAGGGGAAGGGAGTGGCACAGTTTCCACTGTATGGCCATCAAGAAGAGCTTAAGTGATATTAAGCCTCACGTACATCTTACTCCTCCTATTCAGCAGATTAGCAAGGGGGTCTGCTTCTCACGGCTCAAAAGATGAAATAAAAGCCAGCGCGGAACAGCTTGTGCCTCAGAAGGACTGCTCGTATGAACGCTGTGTGCCATGGCTTTACTTCTACACTTAACAGGGAAAAAGTGAATTACTAGAAACATTTAAGTATTAGCTGCAGATATACTAAAAGTACAGCTTAAGATAACAAAACATTTGTATTGTTAACAATAGTAGTAGTAATAATAATATGAAAAGTGCTGCGATAGCTTTTGTAGCTGTAGCAGCAGCGTTAGGAATTAATGCTGTGGTATCAAAATGTAATCAGAATGATAATAATAAGACTGGGGCAGTACGAAGTTGATAGAATGCGATAAGGAAGTAATAGGTACACTCACTGTTCTACTTGCAATTCTGCAGTTACCCCCACAATTATCCTGTTTTGTTCACTTTCTACTCCCATTGTGTTTTGGCAGGCCGATCCATAACATTCCTTTTGTTCCACTTCAATCTCCGCTCTTTTTCCCAAGCCTGAGAAACTTCAGACATGAGAACCATTAGCCGTTTCTAATATAAAACCAGTGAAATTTACCTGGGATTATAAGTCATTGACAAATAACCTTGCTGATAGATGCGAACTAGATTTTGTTCAAAGCACTCCGACAGCCTCAAAAGAGATTAGCTCAGTTCTTATCAGGTCAGGGATGTCACGGGGGAAATGTGTTTAAAGTCACATTGATTTATTGAAAGATTTTCCAATAAGGAGACGTCTCTTGACTTCGAGACGAAAGTGTGTGTGTGTGTGCGTGTGTGTGAGTGTGTGTGTGTGTGTGCTTTATACCGGCAGGGTGAACTTTTCACAGCTACAAAGGAAAGCAGACAACACTGTATTTGATGCGAAAATAAAGCAAAACTGTAACAAGAGATGTCTTTTTGATAACTACAACCGGCTTCTCTCCACCCGGCCCCTCTGTCTGTGTGCTGATCATCTCGCTGAAAGCGGTGATGGTGGGAGAGCGGGCCGTGGAGGACAGCTGTCAGGCCGGCCTTAGAGGGCTCTTTGTTCCCTAGAGTGAGATGTGGAGAGAGGGGCATTACATTGACACTATTACCTTCTTAAGAGTAATTATGCACCTTTTCGCAGCAGCAGTCTGTGGGAACCAGAGGCCTCTCCGGCCAAAAGGGTCCCTTAGAGAATGGAGGGATGAGAGACGAGTGCAGGCACTATCACTCCACACTTCTTGCAGTGAGAAACCCTTCCCTATTTCCCTGCACGTCCCTCCCTCTCTTTCTCTCTCTCCCTCTCTCTCTCTCTCTCTCTCTCTCTCTCTCTCTCTCTGTCTCTCCCTCTCTCTCTCTCCCTCTCTCTCTCTCTCTCTCTCTCTCTCCCTCCTCTCTCTCTCTCTCTCTCTCTCTCTCTCTCTCTCTCTCTCTCTCTCTCTCGGTCTCTCTCTCTCGGTCTCTCTCTCTCTCTCTCTCTCTCTCTCTCTCTCTCTCTCTCTCTTTCTCTCCCTTTCTCTCCCGGTCTCTCCCAGTCTCTCTCTCCCTCTCCGGTGCTAGCCTGCTGCTTCGTTTGATCTCGGAGGTCCTCTGGCACCCTGGGGAGCCGTCCCACCATTCTTGGCCCGGTGTGATCCTGGGGAGCACCTTCTGCTATCTATTTTGTGACCATACTGTCACCCCACCACGCAATCCTGTCCAAACTCTTTCACACAATCTGTCAGCCACAGCACCTTGCTACTGCCCTGAACCCGGGCTGTCATGACAACCTGAGCGTTCTAGCCACCGCGGCCACCGACATCCCCAGAAGCGGCCCCGTGTCCACAGCTCTGGGTCCCCACAGGCTGCTCGGAGAGTTTGTTTGAATCACACCACTGGCCTAAGCCCTGTAAATGGACTCACATACTTTATAGTGCAGGCGACCGTGTGAGTGTGTGTGTGTGTGAGTGTGTGTGTGTGTGTGGGTGCTTTCTAAGAGCCCCAACTCAAAGCAGGAATGGCTATTCTCTGAGGTGCCGCTGTGGTCAACAACAGAAGCAGGATAATATTTTTATGTTATCAGAAACACTCCCACGTTTGTTTTCCTCTGCGCTCGATGGCGGCTGCTCGGGGATGACAGGAAATCACGGCGTTTGTTAAAAAGCCCCCCCCCCCCCCCCTCTTCCTCTTCCCGCCTCGGCTGCATGGGAGCGTGGGAGGACGGAGAGCACAATGATCTCTTGTTC
>NC_085004.1:3578390-3590890 GCF_963854185.1 Sardina pilchardus
GGAGGAGAGGAGAGGAGAAAGAGGAATGAACAAAAGCATCTGTGCACTGGTCAGGGCCAGCGGCAGCTTGTGTCGGAGGCTTTTTGAAGTTTCACTCGCCCCCCTCTTTCCCTTGCAACCCCCTTCCCTCCCTCGCTCCCTCCCTCCCTCCCTCTCTCCCTCTCTCCTCCAGGCCCCCGCTCCCTCTCTCTCTCTCTCTCTCTCTCTCTCTCTCTCCGACTCTTCCTGCTCTCTGCTTGCACCCGTTGGCGACACGCTAGATGGTGCTGGTCCAGGAAAACACAGCTGAGCGACTACCCAGGAAAAGGGCTTTATCTCCACACACTTACTCTGCTCCACTGAGGGGACTTCTAAGATCACAACACCCAACACAAAAGCCCCACAGTGTGGGCTACAGATCGGCCGGACTCTTGAACATACTCTGAAGGCCACACCATACTTTGGAGACATTAGAGGATTTTTTTTCAGAGAGACCATTGGGCCAGACTATCAAACTATAAAAAAGTGTATTTAAATAGTCATCTAGACTAGAAAAATACTTTAAACTGTAAACAATATCAGGCTTTAACTTTAGGATAAATTATTGTGAGGCTATTGGTAGTTTTCATGTTACTGAAAGTATAAGCTACTAATTGTAGAAAAACAAATTATGCTATACAAGTTTAAATGTAAACTGTAGAGCAAAAGTGACTTAAAGACAAAAACATACTTAAAGACATGCTAGCGACAGATTCAACATGTCTTTTGAGAATTGAATGCTACAACCCCTTTTTCACGCAAAAATGTGATGCTGTATTTGATTTATGATTTTAAGTTTATGCCAAGCAGAGAAAATTATTTTTAGCAATAGCAAATTCTTTTCTCCAAAACTCCAACATAAACACCCACATACACTCACACAAACCTAAAAAGGAGCCCACAGATGTCATGTTTAGATGGCAACGATAGAGTTAACAGGTCGCTGTTTTCTTTTTTCCCCTTTTTTCTTTTTAAATGTCTGCCGTATAAACAGATTTTGTTGCTGCTTAAAGTGGGCTGGAAATTAAAGCATATCGTTTTACACACATATTGCATGCATATTAGTCGGTCCCAGCTGCCCGTGTCCTGTTCTTAAGAGCCATATGATTAAGTTAGGCGAGCGGGATATCAGATAAGATTTAAACCCCCTTCTCCTCTCCTCTCCGGCTCCCTTTTGCATTTTACTGCTAACTTATTAAATGGAGGGAAATGGCATTATTTCTCTGAGTGTATGTGTAATTATTGCCACACACCTGTGACTCCTGCCATCTTCGACAGGAGGCGAGGAGGATGAGCGAGGCACGAGACAAGGGGAGAGCGAGCGGGAGAGAGAGGGAGATGTCGCTTTGAGCAGCGGGAGTTCTCATTTAAGGGAAAAAAACACAGGAGGAAAAACAGAGAGCTTGTTAATCAGAGTCTCTCTGTCACTGGCAGTACATTGATATCCTAATGATTCACACGCACAAAAAAAATGATGACATCAGAGACCCCTGATGTATGCAAAGCTCTCTGCAATTCCAACAAAACTTCATAAATTAAAAGTGAAGCGACAATTCCACCCCCCTCCCCCCATTTCTTTTTTTGGGTTTTTTTTTTGCATTGTTTTCCTCTTTCTCTGGACAGCAGACAAGGAGAAAAAAGGAAAAACTAAGAAGTCATCTATGCGTCAAATTAGCCAAATATGTTCACTCTTGCACACTGCAGTGAGAGCACGGTACTTGCTTCTCCTCTGAATGCAACATTTGACTGAATGTTGATCCTGAGTCCCGAGCCAAGAGTTTGGTTTTTTTCCTCCGGACCACCCGGTGGAAGGCAACATGTGAAATAGCACTCAGAAGACAAAGGAAATTACCTATTAAAGATGGAGAAATGATCTTCCTTTGCCCTCGCTCCAAAAAGTGACTCACGATGTTGTAATTGTTTACCTTTGACACTGACCATAATTCTTACAGCCGATGCCGCTGTAACTGAATATTTCAGCATGTCTTTTTCAGAAGCCAGGCTGTCTTCCTTCTCTCCTTTTTTCCCTCCTCACACTCTCTCTCACTCCCTCTCTCTCTCTCTCTCTCACACACACACACACACACACACACACACAGCACTTCAATGCTCTGAGCGGGCACACCGGGGCCTCAAATGTCATGGAATCACTTCCAGTGTGCCTTCAATGTCCACAGCAGCCTCACACGGAGCCTTGGACAGACACATGAGGAGAAGATATCAGGTTGTTATGTTTGATATACAGAATGTGCCGGGCCCTCTCACCAAGATCCATCAACAACTCGTCTGGGTCACCTAACATGTGACCTTGGTGTTCCCTTGCTGCTGATTTTTTTTTTTTTTTTTTTTTTTTAAACTTCCCTCAATTTTTTTTCCCCTCTCGCTGACACTCAGTAAGAGGCTGTGAATAAAATCTAATCACAGTGGTGGGCTTTACTGTCAGCCCCGCTTTCCTGCTCTGATCTAAAAGCATGGAAATAGCAGCATTTTGGGTGTAATGTTTTAATAGAAAACAGATGGCCGCAGATGTAGGGCCGCCCAGTGCTCGGTGACATGTCTTTAATATTTTAGAGTGGTCTTGCTGTAAATGTAGAAGCAGCTGTTTCCTCCTGTTGTAAATTCTGGAGTTTTTAATTTGTGATTGACAGCTATTGGATTTACTGTAAATTACAGGAATGAATATGGAGGCATGGCAACGACAGTAGGGGGTGGGTCGACAGGCGGGGGGTGGGTGGGTGGCTATGCCGTTCATGGCTGAGTAGATTTATCTTTTTTCAAGCGTTGCTGTGTTTATTTTTCCACAATTTTTCCCTTCTTCATCTTCCCCTATCTTTTTACTGCTGAGCCACAGTCTGTTTAAACACGCAGCTGTCGATCCATCTCTATATGCCCTGATATTTAAATGTACATGAATATTAAAGAGTGGCGGCTGGCTCGGATGTGGTGGGGGTGAGGTGTGGAGGAGAAGCGAGGTTGGTGAGTGTGTCTCTGTGTGTGTGTGTGTGTGTGTGTTTGTATGTGTGTGAGTGAGTGTGTGTCGGTTTTGAGTTATAATATTCCTATGTGTTTGTTTAGCTGCTGTTCGTTTAGTTTTAATGTCAGCCGTGAGCACAGTTCCCTTGACGCTGGTGGTAGAGGTGATTGTCATCAATTCGTATCTTGGCATTTAAACCACCTGCTTCAAATACACGCATTTGAAATGCAAATAAACTGCATATGCCCAGACAAATTAAAAAAACACGGGGAGTAAACACTTTTGAAGTCATAACTTTTCCCCATTTTTTTTTCATCGGGGAGTTGCACTGTCAAATGTTCTTTTTCTTGAGGAGGCAACGGCAGACAGATAATGCCTTTCACTGCAAACCTGCATAATGCTAACTGATTATATATTTATTTCTGGTTTTGTTCACAAGGCATTGAGAGCGTTTCTGCTTTTTTTTTTATCTTAGCCTGAGCATGATTCCCCATGCCTCTTCTTGAGCATATTCGATTAACTGCATTTTTCCCCCTCCACTTCAGACTCAGAAGAAAATATATTATGCTTTCCTTGTTGTTTTTTTCATTCCCTGACGCTACTGTTATTTAAACATCAATAGCTATACATCTTCTTTAGCATTGACCCCTTTCCATATTGATATTTGTATATGATCATTACTTTTCCTCCTTGTGCTTTGTCTCTCTGCGTCAGCTCCAAGGTGTAATATCCAATACTGCTGTCTTTGCATTCAAAGAGGGGGGGGGGGAAGCCAATGGCCTCAGTTCCACTTCACTGTATCAGGCAAGCCAATAGATGACATTAGGCAGGACAGCTTTTTAATGAACGAAGCGCATCATTTTTCATAAAGTGTCTATTTGGACATGATCGTGTTGCGCTAACCAAATCAGTGTGCTACACAGCCCTAACTCTTTTCTCGTTTTTTTTCCCATTGCTTTGCCTATTTTGGGCCAGACTGTGTGTAAGCGAATACGCTGATAAGGATGAGGTTTTTAATCAGGCAGATGGGCAGTCAGCTTAAACGCTGGGCCTGCACTGTCATATCACCATCATCACCACAATCATCATCATGATCCTCAGCAGGGACATTACAATCGTCAAAGCTGTCATCATCATCATCATTATCATCATCATCGTCATCATCTACACCACCATCATCATCACCAACATCATCATCAGCCTGGCTGTCAGAGTATTCGGTGAAACAACAATGACAGCTTTGAGACTACAACCTTGCAACATGGATATCTTACTTTGGCGGAATGACAATAAACATCAACACTTTTCAGGAGCGACAGCAAAAAAAACGAGTGGAGGAGTGAGAAAGAAAGAAAAAAAAGCCAACTTCCACCCTGCCACTGCCCAGCGTCTCTCTGTTCTTCCACTTTTGATAAGAAAGTTGCTGAATGTTGTTTTTCAAATTAACGAGCAAGGCTTTTCATTTTGTCAGATGAAGAAAGGGAGAGGTAGAGACACAACAGAAAAATATACAAACAAGCAACCGCACACGTGAAACAGATTCATTAGCGTCCCTGCACCCCCAGCCCCCACCCCCCCTCTCCTGACGTGAGGGCCACACCTCGCAGCTCATTGATTTGGCGTGTGAGGGCGGTGGGCTGACGTGTCTATTCGGGACGTGGCGGGGGGCCCAAGCGAGGAGTTGGTGGCGAAACGGCTGTCACTCGCCTTGACGGGCGCTGCCACGGCGACGAGCACATCTCTGGCTCGGGCACAGCGCGGCTCCGCTCGGCTCCGCTCGGCTCCGCCCGGCCCGGTTCGACCCGTCGCCCCGCTCTCCCCCGTTCACCCCCGTACACGCGGCCTGTCAGACGGACCCGCCTGACGAGGTGTTACTTAATTGTGCTTTAAAAAACGCAATGACACCTCGTCTCTCTCCTTTTCTCATTCTCCCTCCCTCTCTCTCTATCGGAGATGGTACGTCTCTTAATGCAATTAAACATCATGAAAACAAGGTAACGGGGGGGGGGGGGGGGGGGGGGGGGCTGGTTAGTGGGGAGGCAGGATGGACTACCTGCAGAGAGTAGGCATTCAAATGAGAGCATAATAAGAACATCACAAAGGGTGTGTGTGTGTGTGTGTGTGTGTGTGTGTGTGTGAGGAGTGTGTCTGTGTAGGGGAGGCGTGTTGTCTCCGCGATGACAACAACATTAAAAAAGTCAGGTAATTAAAAAGCGTACTTTGTGTTTTGTCAAAGTGGCTGTCATTATTGAAGTTCTGCATGTTGCAGTTTCTTTATTTTTTTGCTTATGCCCCGTCGTAATGCACATAATGATGTGAAGAGAAAATAAAAAACAACACGAGCTAGTAGCGGAACAAGAGGACAGAATAAATAATCAATCAAATTATTAAAACAGAAAAGTTCCACTGTTCTCAAGGACATGGAGTTCTCCCGCATTCTGTTGGAGCTGTCCAGCAGAAGAAGAAAAAATAAATAAATAAAGACATGAGACATAAGTTGGATGAGAAGCAAATGGGAGAGGAGGGGTGTGTGTGTGTGTGTGCATGTGTGCGTGTGTGTGTGTGTGTGCGTGTGTGTGTGCGTGTGTGTGTGTGTGTGTGTGTGTAGTGGGGGGAGAAACACAGAAATAAACCCAACTCCCATCTGATGACCAGCTTGTCTATAATTCTGAATCCTTGCTCTGTGCCAAGTCCTAGTGATGGAGGAACAGGATAAGTCCAGATCTGAGAGAGATTCTCTCTCTGGCTTTTTTAGATGATTTTTTTTTACCCTCGCTCCGAACTTCTGAGGGAGAAATGAGTAATCAAGGCGCCATAGAAAACCAAGTGTGTTTTTTAGGTATGAAACCCACCTCTTGAATCAGCTATGTGAAAAGGAGGTGTTAAAAACTACGGCCAAAAAAGATATGGGTTCATTGCATCATTTTTGCTGTTTTTTTTCTCGTTGCCCAAAAAATTACAGGACAGATGATGTGGCCATCTTGAGATCGTTTGTCAACTGTCAGCCTCCGTTGACCTTGCAAAAAACAAACAGAGAGTGCTGGCTGATATCATCTTTACAAGGAAGAGAGAAAAGGGAAAAAAGTGACAGTGAGAGCTAGAGAGAGCCCTGTTGTTTTTAGTAATAAAGAGACGTTTTGCCATTCATTTGAAGCGGCCATTTAAAGCGCAGCAAACATGGAAATCCATTATGGAACGCTACTTAAAAAGTGTGACCAATCCTTATGCAGTCAATTAGAGACTGAGAGTCTGAATATGATGTTTGTCTGTTGGCGTCAGTGGCATACCGATCAGCCAGGATTTGATGATGAAGAGGAGATTGCTTTAGCTTTTTTATCGTAAAAAGCTGGGAGGGTGGTGGTGATGTTTTGTTTTGGGGGGTGCCTTGCATGGATGGAGCAGAGATGGTGTGTGGGGTAGGGGGGGGGGGGGGGGGGTAGGGGAGGGGTAGGGGGGCAATGCAGCCAAGCTCTGCTTATCTCTTTTCTTCCTCGCTTTTTTTCCCCTCCATTTACAAAAGCATTAATGTGCACAGCTATGTGCTTGCCTATTGTTCTGTGTTTAAAAGCTTAAAGAATGTGTTTGTGTAGCTGACGAAAAAAAAGTGGCACAGAGCTTGTCAGGGAAAAAAAAAAAAAAAACCCATGTGCTTAAAGTTGGGCAGGAAAAATGGGACACAAAGGGTGATAGAAAGTGGTTAATAAGAGTGCTTTCCCAGAATGAGCAGGGATGAGGTTTCACATTAAAAAAGATTTATCTTAAAGTATGGTGTTAATCCACTGCTTAATCCTTCAACCTTTTTTTTCCCTGCCGGGTCTAATAAAAACTATAAACCATAAAGTTCTTACAATTTCTGGAAACTGATGCATGCTGGGCCAGATTTTACAAGAATTTCTGCCCAATGAATCATGCACAGAATCCATCCTCGGCAGGCAGGCAAGGCAGGCCTCCTTTCCAGGACAGATAATTAAACAGCAAAACAAGTTTCCATTTCAGAGGCGCAGAGAGAAAGAAACATTCTTCACATAATAATGAAAATGGCCACTGGTTTTCTAGGGGGTACTGGTAAGTGGCATATCAAACAAAGCAGTTGTTGTTAAATAATAATAATATCAATAACAATGATAATAATAACAAACATAATAATAATATTAAAGGTTATTATTATTATTATTATTATTATTATTATTATTATTATTATTATTATTATTATTCTCTAAACAATTATTTTATTCTTTCTATAGTAAGCTCACATTACATTGCTGTAAGGCTCATAGCAGTCTGTTTCAATGCTGAAACATATGGGTGTATGCAGACTTCAGCCCACTTCATACATATTTTATTCTCATTTCCTGTTTGTTTGTGTGTCTGTGTGTGTGTTTCTCTCTCTCTCTCTGTCTGGGGGGGTATGTGTGTGTTTCAGGGGGGTGTGATTGTGCATTGAACAGCAATATCTGCCTCTTAGTATGCACTCTATTCTATTCTGTTCTATTCCATTCTATTATATTATATTCTAACCAAATAGCAGGCTTTAAAGGTATAAAATAATGTCTCTTAAATAAGATAGTTGACAACATCTCTTCAGACTGCTGGCCTTCAACTGTGACCAACTAGGAGCAGTGTGAATGCATGTGTGTGTGTGTGTGTGTGTGTGTGTGTGTGTGTGTGTGTGTGTGTGTGTGTATAAGTGAGTGAAGTAAAATAGGATCAAGGGCCAGTTATTAGGAAATTGAGGTTGTCAGGAAACAAAAGCCCCACTGTTGGAGACAGCTAAAGCTGAGCAGTTACTGTACCTTTCAAAACTAATATGTAACCATATCTGTTTTAAAAGGACGATTCATATTACTGCGAAAGCAGGAGAAAAGTTGTTCCCATCTCCCAGGCCCTAGGAAACTCGAGTCCTGGCCTAATGGCCCGCAATTGGAAGGTGGCCTTTTGTGGAAAGCATCACGTTTGAAAAAAAGAGGGAACATTAAATTTTTGTAATGATGTAAAACATCTTCAGCTTTTTTGACAGCACAATGGCGCTTATTGTGCTTTATGATCGCCGTGGTGACTCAAAGGTCATTTTGTATATGACTCCGCGGACAAGGGCAGCACTGAATGAAAATTAGGTTATATGTGATCAACCAAGTTATTAATCAGATTAAAATGGATTCTCTTTGCTTCCTATTTAACAGGGCTCAGAGAGAGAGAGAGAGAATACAAATGAAAGAGAAAGAGAGAGAAAGAGAGTGGGAGGGAGGGAGAGAGGGAGGAGGAGAGAGGGGAAAACAATAGAACATTCTGTTTACTCATTCCAAGAGAAGCATCATTGTTGCAGAGCTAATATCTCATCAGAGAGACAGTGGATTTTAAGAGAAATAAACATATAGTGACATGCAGATCTGCTCAAGCGTGCGTGTCCTTGCAGCGTTGCTGCGGCTGCCTCATGCAGGTAACCTTTTCTAATCCTGATTAAATTACTGCAATTAGAGCAACAGCCATTTCACCTCCCCCCATATTTCCCTAATAAACAATGCACCATTCTAAATCCAGTCTATGGGATTTGCCGGGAACAATGCGAGCGCGCGTGCTATTTATTTCCATCTCTACAGAGGCATTAAGTGCATTTTTTAACAGCTAATGGTATAATGTTTTGGCTTATTCCTTCGTGCATTTTTTTTCCACTTCTTCTTTGGAACTTTTTTTTCCCCCTTCGCTCCCTCTCCTTCCTTTTGATGTTTAAATCAAACATGGCTTATTGGTATGGCTTCTTCCTTCACGCTACAGTGAAAGGCAGGAGCCATGCAAGTTATTTGTTTGTAATTTGCTGCACTACTTTTCCAAAGATGCACCGACCCACGTTCTGCCTTTGTTTGCTTGTTTGTTTGGTTTTGTTAGCTTGCGTTTTTTTTTATTACCTTCGGTATATTGTCTACCATTGATGTTAAATAAAAGGCAAAAAAGACGGTTCACACAGAGTTGTGGGATTTTTCTTAAAAATAATATTATTCCCTGTTTCTTCCTTGCTCTCCCACATTGTCTCTCACTCTCTCTTCCTTGAAGCTGGGGCAAGTTCTCTCATTACACTATCACAGGCACGAGTGCAAGTGTGTATGTGAGTGTGTGTGTGTGTGTGTGTGTGTGCTTTGGTGCGGTGTACCTGTGCAAGTGTGTGAGGTGTTATTTTATCAGTACAACTCCTGGGAGACCAGCGTCTAACATCTAAGAGTGCCTTGGGAGGAGTGGTGCGGAGTAGGAGAGAAGCACCTCACTCGCTCGCTCGCTCGCTCAACAAAGTCTGCACGCCGCAAAACAAACAGTCAAATAACAAGTGGGGGAGGCATCCTCGTATCAAAATACATTGGGTTGGAAATCCAATTCATTAAGGACTTGCTTTAAGGTTCCCTGCTATTGAGCGAAAACATGCTCAGGAATATTGTGTCGCACATAAACAATGATTATCATGCCAGAGTGAAGAGTCACTTTTTGTAAACTCCCAAGCTCATAGACGTGCCCCCCCACCCCCGAGCCCCAACCCCCCCCACCCCCCCGCCCCCTAACGTCTAAATAGTGAATAGAATAATTGTTTTGTAGTCGTTAGTATCGCATATTCCTTTCCATTTCTTTTCACAGGGAACTTGATACTTCATTCACTCGATGATTCTTCCTTTTTTCCTCGAGGAAATTATGGAGCCTACATCATCAAGGTATTAGACTGAGTGAGAGGGAGAGGGGGGGAGATTATGAACCCTTTCAAAGGCTTTCAGCACTGAGAAGTTGATATCAGGAGGGGAAATTAGCAGGGGAAAAATATTTTTAGAGATCTCACAGCTGCGCCGAGAAAGCAACAGGTACCATCCAGTGGGCTTGACAACAGCTATTACAATTAATTGCTCTTTGAAAGTAGTATGTGTGCTGTTGAGTGACAAGGCGCTAATTCACCTCGCTACAAGTTAAAATGGTAATATTGAACATGTGAAAATAGCACCTCAGCTTCCCCCTACCATCTCGCACGGCACAATGCACAGAGCCGCACGTTGGCACCACTGTCTGTCGCCTTCGAGACTCAGGGAGAGGAGAGACAGAGCACGAGAGAGAGAGAGAGAGAGAGAAAAAAAAAGAAAACATCAAGAGGAGGATGCTTTAATCACGGGAGAACTTCACTCCCTCAGGCAGGCCTGTGTGCCGGGAGAGATTGGAGGGGCGGAATGGGGAAGAGCGAGAGAGCCAGGAAGAGAGAGAGGAGAGAGAGAGAGACAGAGAGGGCGGGCGGGCCGAAAGGAGAGATAAGCCTGCCCCTGTCTCATCAGCAGCTCCCCTCCGTTCTAGGGCTCGGGCCGGAGACAGGGCAGAGAGAGCGGGGCAGGAAGGGGCCATATGGCAACTGCCATGAATCCTCCGCGCCGGCCTCTCTGTGCCATCCCACGCCCGCACCGCGCCTCACTACGATGAACTGCGCTCCACCTCGACATTTGTGAGCCTCATCTCAGTCTCACTTTCTCCATCTCCATCCCCCTCTCTCTCTCTCTCTCTCGCTCCCTCTCTCTCTCTCTCTCTCTCTCTCTCTCTTCCTCTCTCTCTCTCTCTCTCTCTCTCACTCTCTCCATCTCTCTCTCTCTCTCACTCTCTCCATCTCCATCTCTCTCTCCCTCTCTCTCTCTCTCTCTCCCTCTCTCTCTCTCACTCTCTCCCTCTCTCTCTTCCTCTCTCTCTCTCTCTCTCTCTCTGTCTGTCGGCTTGACCCTGACGCCGTTGCTCATGCTAACTGCGCTAATAGCAGGGGTATGCTGGGACAGACACACTCATGGCTGGCAGCCTGAGCGCTGCCTCTGTGTGTGCTAACAGACTTGCGCGGGCCATATCACTGGTAATTAGCCACCTGATGAGGACAGTATTATTGGCAATTACCAGGTTTCATCCTAGCCTCGTGTTTTTTCTCTTCTTTTTAAGTATGTGCATTTCTTCTCCACCAGAGGAAGGGGGGAAAGAAAGAGAGTGGGGGGTGGGGGTGGAGAAAGAGAGTACGACAACAACAAAGATATCAAAGATCTCTCCGTTTTTAAAAGGAATGCTGGCGCTGCTTTCCTTCCTCCCCATAATAGTTTCAGTTTAGGAATTAGCTGGCTGCAGTAATCACTGTACTGCAAATTGAAAGCACCGTTAAGATGACAAGAGGAGGCAATAATGCATTTGCCTCTGAGGGTGTGATTGTGTTTTGCATGCCTGTGTGGCTGGGAGCGCTGTTTGTCTAAACCATGCTTCAGAGACTTCAAATCAAAAAAGTCCTCATTTGTCTATGTGTATGTGTGTGTGTGTGTGTGTGTGTGTGTGTGTGTGTGTGTGTGTGTGCATGCATGAATATGTGAAGTGAAGAGCAGGAGATAGTTGAGCACACGCATACCCACCGAGGGATGTGTATATGTATATATATTACTGCGTAGGTGTGTGCACATGTGTCTTGGGAGAGCGTCTGTGTGAACTGCTGTCTGTGTGATCTGTGTGTGTGTGTGTGTGTGTGTGTGTGTGCGTGTGTGTGTGTGTGGAAGGCAGAGGAGGCCCCTAATGCCAGCTCTGATCCTGTGCAATCTGCGGGCGCGCTCAGTCTGGTGTCGGCACCATATGTTTTTAATTATCATAATAGCTCCACAGAACCTGTTCCGAGGGACGCGCGCATATGATCCTTCTATTACGCCGCCTGCGCCGCCTTTAAAGAGAGGGGGGGGGGGGGGGGGGGGGGGGGGACGCGGAGGCAGCCGCAGCGCCTTGTCTGACAGGCCCGCGAGCCGCAGAGGCCCCGGCACCTGACCTCCACAAGCCCCAGTTCAAGTCCCACACAGGGCGGGAGAGGAGGGGGGGGGGGAGAGGAGGGAGGGGGGTTAGCCGTCTCCACCCATGGCCCTCTTGACGGAGGTAATTGGCCACCAGTGACACGGCCGTGTTCATGGCTAAGAAGACAGCCGAGCGGCCCCGACCTGCCGACCGCCCCTCCTCTCCTCCCCCCCCCCCAACCCCTCCTCTCGCTGCCCTACAAAGTACCCCGTAACCAGCCGCATCAACCCCCCGCTCCTCCCCCTCCACTCCGCCATCATCCAGCAGAAGACTCCCACGAGTCCTGCTGAACAGACTGACTCTGTCGGAGACTGCTCTACGAACAGGCTAAAAATACCAGGGGGGCTTGAATACATTTACCTCCTTCTTCTTCTCTTTTCTTTTTCTCTAGTATTTTTTTTCTCCCTCTCTGACATAGTTTGTGTTTCTGACAGGAGCAATCTGTGTTCCCCTGTTTGGTTTCTTTCTCCCTTTTTCTCCTTGATTTTCCACTCTCTTTTCCCCTCTTTCTCCTTCCTCGCTCCCTCGCTCCCTCGCTCCGGCTCATCCCGAGTGCTGCATATGGTGAACGTATTGCTATATCGCTATTCTGGGGGCTCTTGCTCAGCGCTCAAGTCAACTCGGTTGCGTAGTCCTGGGTTGCCTCTTGTCCTCACCCTGAGAACAATCAATCCAAATGCAACGTGGCATCGCC
>NC_085004.1:3595890-3605890 GCF_963854185.1 Sardina pilchardus
CATTTTTCACAGGGTCATAGATCTTTGGGTCTTATAAAGTAATGGGCTTTTGGGAGAGGGCTTTATGAAAGCTAAGATAGTTAAGCGGTGAGATGACATGGGGAGCAGTAGGGGTGGGGGGGGGGGGTCCTCTGACTGGCTGCTGGTCGGCCCTGCTCCCGCACTGTCAGGGGAAAGAGAAAGGAGGAGTGGGGGAAGAGAGAGAGCTCCAGCTCAGGTAATATCAACTAGTAATAAAGATTAATCTGTGGCTGCCCGCCCCAGCCGATAGCTTCTAAACTTGCTTGAAATAAGGTTGAAATCACTTTAGAGTAAATCTTGCTTCTTTTTGATCTTGCCAGGAAAAAGGGGTCTGTTGTTTGTTTGAATTTTATTTTTCAAAAGAGCTTTTGTGGGGGGAAAGTGTCAGATGAATTCGCGTTCGGCATGTCCATTTGAATAACTTGGGCGTTTGTAATCTCTTTTTATGCATGTGTGCATTAAGGTAAACCTGCTGTGGCTATCACGTGTGAATGTGTGAGTGTGTGTGTGTGACTGTGTGTGTGAGTGAGTGAGGTGTTGGGAATGAGCTGGGAGTAGACGGTATGGAGCGGGGACACGGGGGGACTGACTCACCGGGTGCGTCCGCTCTCTTGGTGCCTCCGCTGGGCCCGCTGGTGCTGCTGGCCAGGCCTCCGTTGAAGGCGCCCAGGTTCTCCGAGCTGAAGGCCCTCAGGACGGACAGCATGTTCATCTGCTGCTCGAGATGGGCCTGCTCCGGCTTCAGCAGCCCTGGGGGACCTCCGTGAGATGAAAGGAGACCCAGGCCCTGCTGCTGCTGCTGCTGCTGCTGCTGCTGCTGATGCCACTGTTTCTCCAGGGCTGGGGGCTGTGGGGGGGAGGGCCCGGCGCGGAGGCTCTTGGATCTCAGGGCGTCCTTGGCGGACAGAGGGGACTCGTTGCGCAGAGGCACCTGCGTGGGCAGGGAGTCGTCGTCGTCGTCATCATCGTCCATCTCCATCTCCTCTTGCGAGGCCTCGGCCTCCTCGTCCTCCTCCTCGTCGTCGCGGTGGTTGTAGCCGGCCGGCCGCTCGGAGGAGGCGATGGCGGTGTTGTTGTTGGAGGAGGCGGGACGGCTGGGGGTCTCCTCCCTGCCGGGCTCCTCCTCCTCGGACTGGCCGCGCTCCTCGGGCGCCTCCGTGTCGCCGCAGGAGGCCTTGTCCGAGAGCTCGTCCAGGGAGGCGCCGCCTCCGCCCGCTCTGCCCACGTCGGCCGCCCGGCCGCCCTGCTGCTGCTCCAGGAACCCCAGCGGCCCCGGGAGGCCCCGCGCGGAGCCCTCGAACAGCGGCCCGAAGGGCTTGTAGAAGTCGCTCGCAAAGTCTCCCATGGAGCTCTTGTGCGGGGGCTGCTGCTCCATGTGGTTGGACCAGGCGCTCTTCAGCTCCCCAGGCTCTCCCATGTCCCTCTCCCGGGGGGTGGTGGAGGAGGCCTCGTGGTGGTGGTGCAGGAGGGATGGAGGCGCCACCAGGGGGCCTTTAGCGCCCAGGCCGTGGGAGGCTTCGCCCAGCAGGCCGTCGGTGGCCTCCGCGCTCCCTGCGCCGCGCTTGGCCTTGCCCAGGTGGTTGGCCTGCAGGTGGAGCGCCATGAGCTCGACGGAGGCGGTGCTGAAGGAGCAGAAGAGGCAGCCGTGCCACGGCACGTTGTCCTGGATGGTGACGGACGAGCCGGGCAGGGAGGCCGAGTCGGGCCTGACGGACAGGTCCAGCGGCTCGTACTGGGAGCGCGCGTGCGGGCGAGGCTTGCCCTCGCTGGGCTTGGCGTCCGCGGAGGGCTTCTCCTCCTGGTTGGCATTGCCACCACTGCCGGTGCCCTCGCTGGTGCTCCTCTTGGCCTTGGGCTCGCCGCTGTCCAGGCTGTAGTGTGGGGCCGGGGGCTGGAGGGGGCCCTGCAGCTGACCCTCCCGCATCTCCTTCTCCTTCTTCAGGGAGCTCAGCACAAAGTTGTCCATGAAGGCCTGCAGGGAGCCCTGGAAGTTGACGCCGTTGCCCACCATGCTCTGGTAGGCCCTGCCCAGGTCCGAGAAGCTGGCGGGGCCGTCGCCGGCGTTGGGGAGCTCGGGGTTCTTGGCGCTCTCGGCGGCGGTGTTGTTGTTGTCGGCGGCGCCCAGGCCGTGGCGCTCTCGCTCGCGCTCCCGCTCTCGCTCCCTCTCGCGCGGGGAGAGCATGCTGGGAGGAGCCCACTGGTGCGGCAGGAGCTGGCCGCCTCGGAAGTCCAGGCTGCTGGGCATCATGCCCTTGAAGACGCCGCGAAGGACGTCCGGCCGGGCGAACACGCCGCCGCCGCCGCCGCCGCCGCCGCCGCTCTTGCCGTGCTCCTCCTTGTGCTCCGAGGAGGAGGAGGAGGAGGAGGAGGAGGAGGTGGGAGGGTGGTTGGCCGAGGGGCCGCTGCCATTCTGGCGCTCGCGGTGGTGGCGCTCTAGATGGTACTTCAGTGAGGCGGACTGGGTTCCAGCGTAGTCACAATGAGGGCATCTGTAGGGCTTCTCACCTGATAGAGAGAGAGAGAGAGAGAGAGAGAGAGAGAGAGAGAGAGAGAGAGAGAGAGAGAGAGAGAGAGAGAGAGAGAGAGAGAGAGAGAGAGAGAGAGAGAGAGAGAGAGAGAGAGAGAGAGAGAGAGAGAGAGAGAGAGAGAGAGAGAGAGAGAGAGAGAGAGAGAGAGAGAGAGAGAAAGGGAGGGGGGAGAGAGAGATAACACCATTACATGGACTTGTCAGCCTTATATCCTTTACATTCAACAGTGTTCATCTCCCAATAAACAGCTAGTTCATCAGCATACTCTCAGGAAGGACGGGGGGATGTTGGGTTTTCAGTGCGGGTGGATCCAGCTCGATCCAGCTCTGCCGAGTGAGCCATCACTCACGTCGGTGCAATAAAAAAAACATTTCACCATATGGTGCCTTCAGTCCACTACAGGGATCATATTTTCAGCTGACAACAAAACTGTCTGGATGTTATCTCTGTTTGCATGGGGGATTGTGTGCTGGTGGGAGCCCGCTGTTGCCTGTTGGTGTCGTCCCTCTCTTTCTCTCTCCCACTCTCTGCCTCCCTCTCTCGCTCGCTCTCTCTCCTCTCCCCCAGCCCTCTCCCCCCCCTCTCTTCCCCTTGGCCTTGGTTGCTGTCAGGAGTCTGTCTTGGCGGTGAGGCAGTGATTTCTCGGACGCTCTCTATTTGCAG
Source organism: Sardina pilchardus (assembly GCF_963854185.1). Taxonomy (NCBI): domain Eukaryota; kingdom Metazoa; phylum Chordata; class Actinopteri; order Clupeiformes; family Clupeidae; genus Sardina; species Sardina pilchardus. The sequence continues at coordinate 3,599,103 of NC_085004.1, forward strand.
TTTATCATGGAAAGGATAAATCACGTTCAGCAGAAGCCCTGTGTTCTCGGGGGAATGCACTCTGACCTCTTGGACCCAAATGTGGACGATGAAAGCCCCTCGTTCTGAGAGCCGAGCGCAGAATACAAATGAGACAAACACATACAAATGTGCATATGGGCAACACATGGCCATTCTTCTAAAGAGCCATTTCAGTATGTGGATTAGTACAGTTCGAGCAGTGCGCAATGCACAGCAGGCACCCTCACTCTATAACAAGTTTAATGTGTAACTGCATTGAAAGCATAACAAGTTTTATATTTAGAGAAAAGTGTTTTGTCTAACAAGGCAGTGGTGGTGACACCACAAGTGTTTGTGACAGAAGAGGTCTGAACAAGTAATTTGTCTAATTTTCATTTTCTAACATTGTTTATTAAAAATCTGGGTAAATCGTCTTTAGTAATTCTATAGCCCTGCTTACTTTTTAATTATAGTTATTTGTATTACTGTCTTTCCATTCTGTAACATGTGGGTTTGTTCCTTGATTGGACATAAAATGGAGGTCAAGTGTGCTACCATGGAAGTCATGGCTGCCTCTTTGGAAAATTAATGATATTGTTTCCTATGCATTTTCGAACTGTAGGAAAGCAAGCCAAAGCCATGCGGTATAATCATAATTCCTAAACCCTTAAAATCCACATGAGGTATTATATATGATTACTGAACCCAACTTGCATTGAGAATGAAATGCCTAGTCACTAATGTATGACAGGAGTCCTGACTTGTAGCATAACAGAGTGGAGACACATTGTGGTCATATGCAGAAGATTTATGTTAAGATAGGACACCAGTAAATGTGGTGTGAAAAAAAGGTTTGTGAAGACAACAGCTGAGACTGAGAACCACCGTTTCTGGGGATGATAGTTCAATATCTTAGCATGAAACATATCCTGTTAGCAATTACACTATATCCAAAATTAAAGCCAGATTTGCAATCAATAAGCAATAAACAAAATGTTAAGCTTGATTTTTAACCATGGTAACATGCCCAAAATGAACTGCTGCAGCAGCAGCCTCAGAGTGAAGGGAGAGGAATGGAAAAATCCAAAAATAAAAGGATGTTTGTCAAGTATTGTGTGTGTGTATATATAGCTATAAAATGTTTAGATTATACACATGGAAACCATTTTTAACCTGAAAAAAATGTTGCATTGTTACGCAAGACTGAATTGAATGATTTAAGTCTCGCTCTGTAGTAAATCATGGATATAATTAGCAAATGGCATACTGCTCAAGTAATTTATCATTATTTGGAGGGCACCATTCCAGAAAAAGACTCGAAGATCTGCAGACCCACTGCACAGCTACCAAATAAAGGACCACAAACACAAACTCAATACAATATTGATACCAGAGAAAGAGAGAAAGAAAAAGGAGGGAGGCAGAAGGAATGAGAGAGAAGGAGAGAAAGACAAGAGGACCAGAGCTTTACTCTTTTACACAAGAGCGCGTTTGAGGATTATATTTAAAATAAACCATACGAGATGAGCTTTTAACCCAATAAGTGCTTATCCTGTGAGCAGGATAACAGGGGCTTGGCCTGATTTAATAAGGAAACGTCCCTGATGCAAATGATCATTCTCAATTCCTTTAACTGGACAAAATGATATTCTGGGCCCAAAATTAAAGCCAAATTAGAGTGATCTGCTTTTTTCTTTCCTTTTTTCACATTGTGCTCGAGCTCAGATCCATTGTTAAAGATACTGCCACAGAAACACACACATAATGCAAAAGTTGTTATCAGTGACGTCTGATAACAATGCGCTTCGCATTTCGGTAAACATATGCATGTAAACAAACATAAACATGGCATAAAAAAGCCTATATCTAGACAAAGAGCGAGAGAGAGAAATCAACATGATACATAATACATGTGCAGTGTTGTATGTTAACTATTTGTGCATGATGAGTCCCTCTGTGTGTGTGTGTGTGTGTGTGTGTGTGTGTGTGTGTGTGTGTGTGTGTGTGTGTGTGTGGCGTGTTCTTTGTGGACCATTTGGGCTCAGTAAGACATCTGCTCCATCATACGTCAGGGGCATGTGTGACATCTGGGGAATATACTGTATCCTGCCTTGCAACATTACACACAATTTACTGCTAAAGGTCATTATGTACCCGTTAATCCACTTTTAATTGATATCCACACAAACAGCACAACCTCTGAAAAACATAATGGATAGCCAAGGCAGAGAGGTAGAGAAATGACTATTTCTCATCATTTAAGGGAGAAAAAGGGGAATGGTTTATTTCCCTTGCTGTTGTTGATAGACTGACTTAATAAAAATGGTGTGGAAAAAAACACATATCTAATTGCCATCTGTTCCTATATGACAGGGAAAATGCAGCGGGGCTTTGTCAGTGAATGCTTCTTATTTGTTATCATCTAGCAACTTTTCTCATTTTTTAAACACTGTGCTGTGGGTAGCTGCACTTGAAGAAGTCCGGCTCAAACTGATTTCATCTGGATTTGTGCGATTTGTCACAATTCCATAGTAACCACTCTGAATAAACACCCAGAGCCTCTACAGAAGGGCAATTAAAATGGTTAATAGATATGACATACTTTAAGATGAATTTCCATATGGCTTTACATAATAGTGAAAAGGCAGCTTGCATTCCGCAGGGAGAGGGGAGATTGACTCGAGCTGGAACAAGTGCCTCTTTTTGGTTTTATTTGGACTGAGACTTGAAACCCAGAGTAGCTATCCAGCAGGCCCCACCTCACACCTATAGTTACACACTTTATTTGTACTTACATCCAAATGTATAACATTTTGAACCTCAAATCCATCAAATCTTGCCTTGAAAAAAAAAAAACACACAAACCTACACACTATTTATTTATTTATTCAAAGAAAAAAATCTAAATGGCCACGTCTGGAAATAGACACTCTTGCACAGAGCACATTATTTCTGCCATGGACAAAATGCAGAGCACTTCAGTAACACACTGAAACAACTGCAAATCATCCCCCCAGGCTCAGCTGCTAGCCTTCATAACACTACATAATGTAGCAGTGAAATACGCCATCTAATCCAAAAGGGGCAGGTCCTTGTCCCCACATTGACACAGCCCCAGGACAAAGCTTTCCATCATCAAGGTTAACTGAGGAGTCGGGCTCCCGTGTCCCTCTTTTTTAAATAAAGGTGAGTGTGAACTGTGCTGCCTCTTTTCACCCTCAAGTTATGCACACCCGTTGTCAAGAGTGAGGACCTTTTTATTTTTTACACACAGCTGCTTACTGCTAAATACTGCCTTGTCCAGAAGGGGACAATCTGTGTCTCTAATTGCTGTCACTGAAGCCTAGATTCATTATGTGACTTTCCCATTAAAATGTGAGCATTAATTTGTATAATGAAATATCACCCTCTGCAGTGTTCATTAACTATGGCCCCACACTGTACGCTGCACAATGTTAGCTACCTAGAAACTGTGCTTAATTTCGCTAATGGATATTTTCCCACTCACTGTTCGAGAGGAAATTAATACCGTAACATTAGCTCTTTAACTTTTAGAGAAATTTAAATTCACTTCATTCCTTTCAACAAAATGTTAGTGAGTCATTAATCTAACATTGTGTGTTGCACAATGCACGAGACCCTTTCAGTAAGCAATCCTTTTGTGACGAGCACTGACGCCAGGACACTGAAGGGAGCTTCTCTGTCATTTGTGCGTCAACTCCGCTTTGCATCAAGGGGTCAATATGGACTTTTAATGGCCGAGTCGGCTCGCGGATGCCACAGACATAGGCACATATCCTGCACCTCCTCGCCGCAAGGAAAACACGGAGTGATGGACTGCCGACGGCTCGAGAGAGGACCACAGCTTGGGAAGGCATCAGAGCGGGAGGCCCGGGAGCGGCTCGTCTGCAGGCGCTGGACACTCGTCAGCCCCTTCTCTCCGCACACGTGGACTGGAGCAGCGAGCGAGCGAGCGAAGTGAGTGAGTTAACGGAGGCTCAGGGACTAGGGCCTCTGTTTCCTCTTGGCTGAAATATGGCCCTTCGGGGGACCCTTACCCTCCACTCAGAGCAAGCATAACTCATGCTCCCTGGGTTAGAAACACAGCTCCCCCCGCTGCTCGCCTTCGGCTCCCCCGCCGCCGGGGCAGTGTGGACGAGCTTAAGCCCCCTTCGCTTTTGCAGCGCTTCGCTCCGTGGAGGTGGATTGGGGGGTGGGAGAACAGGCACTGGCCGGCTGGCGGTTGGACAGAGGGGGGGGGGTGTGCTCTTCGCCGGGGGATTCCCAGCCGTCAGTGAGCAAACGCTGCGCCCTGCCATGCAATCACTCCCTAATTCCCTGCCAGAGCGGAGGTATGTGCTACTTATTAGTGGGGACGGATGCACGTTGGGTGGTCTCTCTCCTCGCTGCCTCTTAAGCACATACCAAAAAGGAAGAGAAAAAAATGATTTCCTGCGCTGCAAGTGATTTCCATTTTAAGTTGGGCGAGCGCAGGGCCATACCTTTATTGGCACTCCACCGACATTCGTTTTCGCTTTTTTCCCCTCTGCTGTCTAAGATGAGGGTTTTAAGGATAAAGCGTTTGGTATCAACACCGCGCTTCAGAGAGTTGGTGCAGGGTCGCGCACAAATAACAAATGCAGCTGTGAAAGATCACTGGATTGTGCTGAGAGCACATATTTCATCCTCATGAAACGCTGTAATGAGGACAGTTTGCATCTACGGACCATCTACTGAGATCCGAGCCGAGTAAACGGTTATTTTCCCACTCAGACTAAAACTATTGTTTTATTCTGCAACGTAAAAAAAAACGTTGTGTGCATTCTGCTTATGCCCATGTCAGTTTGTGCTGTGTTCTCTCTCTGTGGTGGAGAAGCACTTGTGCGGTGTGGCGGTGATCTCATGCTAACTAGGACATTTCTGCCTGCCAGTTAGCATTAGCTTTGCCCAGGGGTTAGCGCGGCGGGGGTCTCATTTTGGCCATTGAACTCCTGTGTCCACATCATTACTCTAATCAAGGACAAGTTCTACGCGGCGCCAGTGAGCAGCGCCGGCTGGCCAACCGAACCCCTCGCCGTGGAACCGGTCGCGGCCCGCCGGAGGACAGGACAGGTGCCGAGTGTGACGCGACGCTCTGCGCTGAAGGACGGCTCACCTGTGTGTATCCTCAGATGGACCTTCAGGTGGTGGGAGGTGCGGAAGCTCTTCCCGCAGTAGGGGCAGTCCTTCATGGCCGAGCCCACGCCACGCTCCCGGTGCTGGGGGGTCGGAGGCTGCACGGCCCCCCCGCTCTTGGTCAGGTCATCTCCCACATCTGGAACAACAGAGAGGTGGAGAAGAGAGAGAGAGAGAGAGAGAGAGAGAGAGAGAGAGAGAGAGAGAGAGAGAGAGAGAGACAGAAAAAATGAGTGTTCAGTGTCACTTCAAACCGGCAATGTGAGAGAGAGAAAGAGAGAATCTTTTCTCTCTGTCTCCCCTTTTCTCTCTGTCTTCCTCCCTTTTGCCACCCAAATCTGCTAACGCCACACAAAGTCAAACACTTCAATGGGTTCACGTGTGCTGCTATTTTTCCCAGCCATTCGCAGCTGACAGAACGCTGACAGTTCATAAGCTTTCAGCCTTGTTTGGAGACGTGGTGTCCGACCCCCCCGTGCCTGCGCTCCAACACCTGAATGTTTTATCCACGCTATCATCATCGGCGGGGGAGCATATGGCGGATTGTGTCGAAATGAACAATACCAAAAAGGAAACGGCAATGTCAGCAGAGGGCCCTGTGTGTGTGCTGCAGCGCCCTGGTTTTGACAGGTGACGTCGCTCGCGTCAGAGATATGAGAGGGTGATAACAGCGACCCGGGCCTGATTGAGCTGCCATGGCGCCAAATACTTATATGAACGTGTCAAGACCAACAATCCCGACTCGCGAGAGATAATGAACTGCGGCGAATTCATTTCAATTTGAACCGGAGACACCCACGCCGTCTCCACCACCGCCAGTGCTACCACGCTACGAAAAAAAAGTAGCAGCCCCCCCCTCCAAGATCCTCACCTCCCCCCCCCCAGCCTCGTGTAACCCTGCAGTTCACACCTTTTTGCGTTATCGAGTACCACTCCGCAACCCAGTGCCTTTCACCAGCGCGGTGTTAAGGTGACTTCCAAAGATCTGACAAGTGGAGAAATCAACAGTGACAACAAACAACCTTGGCAGTAGAAAAAAGAACCAAAGCCCTGCATGTCCCAGTGCAGCTAAAGGGGAGCATCAGAGAGACGGAGAGGGAGAGAGAGGAGGAGGAGGAGGAGGAAGAGGAGGAGGAGGAGGAGGAGAAGAAGAATGACTTGGGCACACGGTGCACAAAACAAACCCCAGTGTCCAGGCCTGGGCTCAACCTGCTCTCCGCCCCCGCCTGGGTTACGAGGCAGCAAAAGCGCATGACCCACAATGGCACAAATACGGCTGAAAGGAAATTTCTCTCTTTTTTTTTCTTTTTTCTTTTCTTTTTTTTCCTTGTGGTGGCACATGATATGGCATGCAAGTCAGTGAATGGTGCAACCCACTTAGGCAACCATTTGACACAATCAAAAGCTTTTCCCTGCAGTAATCTTTCCCTTTTGCTCCAGCCTCTTTTAAGAATCAAATGAGATTTAAGAAGTTAAAAAAGAAAGAGTGAAGTCAGCATCTCCTCAACTCTTGTGACTGATCACGTTCTTGCGATTTGCCTCCCCTGCCATGTCGACAGTGAACACTAGCTATGTGCAACCAGGGGACACAATGCGTGCCCCAGTTTACTGAC
>NC_085004.1:3610890-3663390 GCF_963854185.1 Sardina pilchardus
GCCAGTGACAGAAGGTGCGCCTCTCCCTCTTTAAAGGCTATGCCTCCGCCGAGCTCGGGGAACAGGAATGGTGCCATAAGTTTGTGCCTGGCATGCACCCATCTTTGTTTTCTCTTCACAAGTCTGTTTCAGGCTTCAAAGAGCAACGGCGGGAAGGAGGAGGGGGGGGGGGAGAAAATAATGATAAATAAATAAATTAGAGCAGGAGAGAAGACGAAGGAGAAGAAAAAGACAAAATGCTGGATGCTGAAGAGGCACTGAGGTCTCACTAACTTTATCATTCAGCAGGATGATCACAGCTCTGAAGGGTGTGAGCGAGACAACCGTGGACGCTGCTGTCCCTACGCATGAGGGGAGAGACCAAACACCCGCGTCTCTCCAGAGGGACAGGGGACCAGGGTGTGTGTGTGTGTGGGGGGGGGGGGGGAGCTTTTTTAGGAGAGCATCAGTAAGAAGGGGCTGGCTGCTGTTAAACATGGTAAATATTCATCATGTGGACACACAAACACACATGCACACAATATGAATCTGGTCACACACAGAGACACATTTTGGCAGGGCATGGCTGTTTATCATTAGTGAAGGCTGGGTAGATCCTGTCTTCACAGGGATACTCTGCTTTCCATGGATTTTCATTGGAGAACAGGGGAGAAATGGAGCCACTCAAATACAGAGGGCGAGCGAGAGAGAGATTGATGAGAGCAGATTGACTGGGAATGAGGAGCAGGATGCAAATATAAAAGATGCTCTCCGATTAGCCTGTAGCATTTATACAAAACCAAAACGTCTTCTGTTGCGTCTATCGCCGAGCTCACAGCGAACAAATAGCACCTCTACTAAAAAGATGAAAAGAAAATAACCTTATATGAAAATCTACAGCTCACGTCCGTCACTGGAACACTCCATCTGATCACAATCAGCCCTCAACAAGCCTCGGCGCTGCACCTTTAACGCTCCATAAAGGAAGGCAAAAAAACACGGCCTCGCCTGACATTGATTTCCTATTCATTTTCCAGCAGACCAAATCAACAACAAGTACAACAGGCAATCATAAAGCCGTGTTACAGATCCACATGTGAGAGCCACTGCCAGGTACACTCACTGCCGCCCATGCAAACCAGCGCCACCTGAACCATTGTCCTGGAGCTTACAAAAGATTACTTTAATGAGACAAAGAAATGGAAAAGTCACCCTACGCATTTAAGGACTATCACAGATATCTCCGTGGCAGGACACGTTCGGTTAGCTTGTGATTTGTCTTATTTCTGAGTGTTTGTCTTTAGCTTGGTCTTATTGTGTGTATTTACTCCATGTAGGCGGAGCGGTGGTGGGGGCTTGTTTAATGTAGACGCAGAGGAACTTGTGTCTCGTCTGTAGGAGTTTGAGGGTAGAACCTGAACGCTGCTCACACTGCAGCCATGTGAGCTATAAATCGCCGGATCCAAGGACGTTCCCTGTTTTACTCTTACATGAACTTGTCCAGTGTCTCGGAAAATGAAATAAAAAGATTTATCATGCAGCTCCAAACACAGGAGCGTCTCTTGAGTGAGCAGCTCGATCAGAATAAATTTTAGAAAGCTGCACATTTGGGCAAAGTGGCTCTAAAACTGTCCCTCTGCATCTTCCTCCACTCTCTCTCTTCCTCCCTCGCTCTTTCTCTCTCTCTGTCTCTCTCTCTCTATCTCTCCCTCTACTGTCCCCCAAGGTTAGATGAGCCATTAGAAATACTATTACACAGGCTCCTATGTCTTTACATCAGCACCACTGATGTGTGAAACAAATTAAAGCAAAATGCAATCAGAAGAATAAATAAGATGCGTGTTTTTTGGTAATGGATTATCTCATCTCTGGCCTCTTTCTCTTGTGCCGTCTCCTTTTCTTCTCCACTTCCCCCTTCCTTCTCTCCCAGTTTACAGAGCATCACCCCACATGCATGTGCCTCAGAAAAGAGCGTGCTCCTCTCCTCTCCACTGCCGGAATGTTAATTTGTTATGAAGGTCATTGACAGAGAGTAATAATCACCATTGGGGATCTAACAATTTGCCATTTCGGAACATTGCGGTGCTGATGACTCAACTATTAATAGACTCCCCCCACTTATATGACTAAAAACTATTCTGGTATTTTCGCAGAAAAAAAAAAGAATGGAAAAAAAATGTATGTCTTTATTCCTTTTCCTCGCCCTTATCTGTGGAGAGATATCTGACATTTGGAGCAAATTAATGTGAACCTAAGCCCAATAGAAAAGCACATCATGGCAGGGTATTGGAAATTAAATCACAATGTTACGGGGGGGAAAGCAGACTGTGATCATTTCCATCCTCCCTGTTCTTCGGATTTCTTTTTTTTTTCATTTTGTTCTTTCTTTAAAGAGTGTGTTTGTACAATACCTTCAACATGCTGGCACTTAAGCACTACCGCGGATTTCATTATATGGATCCAATGCGCTGAAAATGTTTACAACCAAACAATAACAGTTTATTTTAAAACTCATTTGCTCCGAGCCTCAACGTTGCCAGGGCATTTAAACATATGTGTCTGTATTTGTCAGCGAACAAAATAACTTGGGCTTAAGCTATTTTTATCAGGCTCGGAGCATTTGTTCTTTTTAAGTGATCAGCATTTATCGAATGGAGAATGGAAGTTGGAATCCTTTATCTACAGAGGCTCAACATCTCGAGACTAATTACAAATTAATCTGAATCTGTATATCTGCAATAAGAGGGCAATAACTTGTCCTGCTAAGAGCTATCTCTTATATATTTATAAATATCTTCATATGGCAGGCAGGGAGTCGAGAAGGAGTGACATAATTGCTTGCCATCTATAGCCATGCAGGGACATCAAGGCCAGGGATTGTGGATAGTAATAATTGATCATTAGCTTGATATGTCTGAGCCTGCTTAAGTTTGGCTTTCAGAGTTGACTGGCTCCATTAGGCCTGTTCCTGAAGCCTTCAGCAGTCTGGAGCAGAAGGTCACAGGCTTGGCTAGGCTTGTCTGTTTCTTATTTATTTGGCTAGAGTGCTAAATCTCAATGTCACTGTGGTGGAGTATGATAAAAAAATAAATAAATAAATGCATTTAAAAAATATGGTGTATATTAAATGAAGAGCGGTTCAATATTTCCATGCAAGGACTAGTCTCTTTCTAGTGGAGACCTAAACGAAATCCCCTTGATAGCAGAGTTTTGGTGATCAAAAGGAGTAGGTAGTCGACACGGCGCAACATAAGGAGTCAAAACCGAGGGAGCCAAAGTGGTTCCCCCCGTCCCAGTACCTCAGCGGGAGCAACTCCCCCGAGCCATACCTCAGATGTGCTTTCCTCTCACTTGGCTTTCTCATCAGAGCCCCAGCAATGAGCGAGCCCTAGCATCTTCTTAAAGCCTAACTCACCCCCAACCCCCCCAATCCCCCACGTCCTCCCCGCGACTTCTCCACCCCACCGCAGCCCACCCCTCCCCTCCTCCCCTCCTCAGCCTGGGCTCTGGCGCGTTCCTGTGACGGGGGAACCTCTGGGCACCTTGACTGCCGTTAACTGCTTGTGGCACGAGCAGAGGAAATGGGTCATTAAATCAAACGAGCCGGGGCCAACCTCCCAGCGTCCCAGAGCTGTTTCCAATCAGATAGCTTCCTTTAGCGGGAGCCAGGACCTCGGCCGGCATTAGCGTCATTAGAGCGCTCACGCTCACGCCTCGCGCCTCGCGCCTCGGCTACCTCCGCCACCGCCACGGCCACCGCGGCTGCCGCTCCCGCTCCCGCTCCCGCTCCCTCCGCCCACCCGCTCGCTGGCCCTCGCGCTCCCCTCGTTGGCCCGCTCCGGGGAAAAGGGCAGACATCTTGTGAAGAGGTAAATACTTCAAATGCTATCCCTAGAAGTGTCGGCGTAGCCTTTCATAGCCCTGTCTGACTTTTTTTCACCATCCTTTTCTCTCTCTGTCTCTCTCGTTCTTTCTCTCTCTCTCTCACACACACACACACATTAGGCCCTCATATACATTTTCACAACATTTTGCTCTGCCTCTTTCAGCCTCACTTTCTGTGTTTTGGTGTTCGCCATCTGAAAGCGACACACAAGCACTCACAGCCAAGCTGCACAGAAGACAAGCCTGATGAAGTAGTGTATTTATACACCTGAAAATAGAATTAGCCCGCGCTGCCAATCATAACACAAAAAATGAAACTGAGAAACGCATTATCTGGTACATCAACGTGCGGCATACACACATACACACACTTGTTGCCACGGCATCTATATTTTCTTTTTTTTCCCCCACCTTTTCATCATTCTGTGGAATAAGATAAATGAACTACACACATTTCTCGCACCTGTCCTACCTCTCCTTCCCCTCCATAATGATAAGGGATTTCATTAACGTGAGAATGCTGGGGCTGAAGGAAACATAATTGCCTGGCTGTTGTTGTTGCAGTCGCCGCCGCCCTAATTTCCTCCCTTCCTTACTCTTGACTGTTAAGTGATCATTATATCAACTGCAAGCAAGGAGCAAGGTTAAAATATCGACAAATAGCGGTCATGTCAAAATATCCACGCAGAGACTGCGGGAGAGCCAAATAAAGAGAGGGAGGAGGAGGAGGGGAAAAAAGAAGGGGGAAAAAAAGAAAACAGATGAAGTGTGGTAATAGAATGACAGTGGACGTGAGCGATAAGATCTATTGGGAAAGATCACAGCATTCGGTAATGATTTAAGCCCCAGACCGCTCCCTCTAATAGTCCTTGATGGATAACTGTATGAAAAAGATACATAATTTTTTGACTTGCCATTTACACAGCATTGCACCTGAAAGCCGGGCGGAATAATAGACAGTTTAAAATGTCAGGGAACTAACTAAGAAAGAGAGACGGATCGGCCAGCGGAATCTTAATTAGGAAAGCCAACTAATGGCCATGGCAGCTCTGGCGGAGAGGAGAAGAGGCTAAGAGAGAGAGGGAGGGAGAGAGGGATGGAGAGAGAGAGAGAGAGGAAGTGGCTCTCTGAAATAGACAACACTTCCTAGAAATACTTTGGTCCAAATTAGCTAAGGTCTCTCATTTCTTTTTCTTTCTATCTGTCACTTCCTTCTTTTTTTTTTCCTTCACGGGGGTTGACCAGTCACCAAGCAAAATATATCTAGTGGTGAACCCCATCAGAAGAATATTCTCCGTCTGGAAAGACATGTATAGGATTTACCTATCTATCCCTGAGCAGACCTGTGTGTTGAGCGGCAGCCAGAAGCACATGATTGTGTTAATTAATCTGCCATTGTGAGCTGGGGGAACAGCTGCAGTGGCTCTCGTGGCTGCGTTGTCAAAGCAAAACAATGCCATGTTAAGCTTCCCCCCGCTGAATCTTCCCATTACAAAGGAGCTCCAACACTGGGGCTAAATTCATAAATCCACAGATCAATTTTTACCAGCACTAATGTCTGACCTTTAAAGGGAAAAGGGTTTTTACATGCTTAATTTCGGCTTGAAATATGGTCAGATATGTGATACCTAGGATTTGGGCCAATTCCCTGGGCTTTGAAAACAAACAGATTGGGAGCGAGAGAGAGGGGTGGGGAGAGAGATAGAGTGAGGGAGGGAGAGAAACAGAGTGAGAGAGAGAGAAAGAGAGAGAGAGAGAGAGTAGAAGGTGGGAGCTAAAGAGGTCTGAGCTCTTCAGCAGAGACAAACAGAAGAGCACCAGGATTCACCAGCTGGGCGCTGGTATTTTAAAACAATATGTCTAACGCGATTAGAAGCCAGCCATCGATCTCTGTTATGTGGATTTAATTTGGGAGGAGCGCAGGAGAGGGGGGGGGGGACAAATTCCGTGACAGTTGCGGGCGCATCCCTGAAAGGCGCTCAAAGAGCAGTGAAAGGTGACGGCGACTAAAAATAAAGAAATAAATTCCAATGACGTCTGTATAGAAATAAGCAGTCATTTACCCGCTTCGAATCACCGCTAACCTCCACATGATGATGTTGAAACAGTGAGTGTCTGCATTCTATACATTAAAGCCATAATTGACCATGCAAACATCTCAAAGTTAGGACAGGCAAACTACTGTCAGATAGAGGTCACGAGGAAGGAGACAGTAGCGAGGGCTGAAATGGAGCGTGATTGTGACCTAATATGGAGCCAGCGCTGGATAACGTAAAAAAAAAAAAACAAAAAAAAAACGGAACATACAATCTAAGATGAGACAAAAGAAGAATGTGGACAGAAAATAGCTGAGCGTTAATATCTGACATTCTGAAAGCGCGTGAGTCGCGGGGCTGTGGCAGCGTTCATTTGGAGCTCATTTGGAGGCGGGGGTAATCTCCATTAGGCAGTGTGTTAAAGACAGATAAACAGCCAGAGATAAATACACAAGATAAATATACTGTACTGAGTTAGACGGGGGCGGGTGGAGGGTGTGGGGGTGTGGGGGTGTGGGGGGGCGGGGGAGAGGGGGGGGGGGTAGTGGGCAGGGTTGTGGGCTATTTCCATCAGGGCTTACTTCCATCAGGGTTACAAAAACATGCAGAGCGACGACACGGCTAAACCACACAGCACTAACAGCACAGCCTAATGTGTTGGCTTCTTGGGCATTCGTTTCCAGAGAGACGCGCAGGCTTCCTCCTCCTCCTCCTGCTGAAAAGAGAGTGGGGGGGGGGGGGGGGGAAGAAAAGGGAGAAAAAAATACTCCGAGCTCCCTGGACCTCGCCCCACAATGCAGCGAGAGCCCGTCTGTTTAGGCGAAAGCCCTCCAAAAAAGCCCACCAAGCGCGTGGCACATTTAAAGGGAAAACATCTCCAGAAAGTGTGGCCATGAAGACTCGTGTCAGTAAGCAATAGTGTCATTAACTCCTCACTGGGAGGAAGAGAGTAGAGAACTCGCCCAAGTCTCACTCACTCCTCACAGCCCGGCAGTGCCGTGGCGCACTGAAACGCACTGACTTTTCCATCACTGACACAACGCATTAGAAAGTAACAGAGCTGGAAACTTCTGCGCATCTGAGCTGCTTTCTGAATGTGCATGGTATTGTAACACCTGTCAACACCTGTTTTGTCTTCCCCCTGGTGCAAGATATGAAATGAGTGAATAAATTAACAGACTGACACAATGGACTGGAAATGTGCAGAGAACTGTAGGCGAAATATGTTTACATCAGAGGTATGAAGGGTGCATTAATCTCCATCAGTTATCGCCCAGATAATCAGCTGTGACACTACTCCAGGTTTTCTTTAATCAAGCAGGATTTCTTTGACTTTCTGAAAGTCAATCTGATTCCAACGCGCGTGCATACCACCTCCCGAGCATATTGGTGCCTATAGGACTGTGTGAACCAGAGGCAGCTCGAGGGAGCTCTTTGTGAGAGTGTGCAGATGGAGAATGATGACATAGTGTGAACGTGCTTTTCAAAAGTGTCGCTCGCGACCAGATCTCACCTGTCCAACATGTTGGAATTCAGGGAAGCATCAGATGTTAGACTTAGCGCTACAGTAAGCATGAGATAAGAAACATGGACTGTTTAACAGCGCAGCGATGGAAACGCCAACAGCTAAGGTTGAGGGATGGTACTTCAACCAAAACAGCCAAGGCATCAGCCTGGAACATTCGTCTTCACGCTGTAGTCACATGACACCCATTATGCCATCACGGCTGTCATACAGTACATACTTGATGCCGACGCAAACTTAGCCTTCAGGACTTAACCAACACGTACATTTATTTATTTTTTGTGTGCGTTTGGTTCTGTCTAATTGTGGCCTGCCTCTAGGGATGTAAAAATAAACTTTATGGAAATAGATAATCATTGACATAGTGCCACATTCAGGCTGTGAGCAGCTTGTGTCTCATGAACATAATCCAGAAACGTCCTCCAAACTTTATTCTCCGCAAAGTTCAAGTTACTTCTTTTCTACAAAACAAAAAGAGAAACACGACAGGACAGAGAAAGAGAGAAGAAGGAGCCAAATCCTCAGTTTAGGAGGACCAATGGCGGAAAAAAAAATGCACACGACGTGAAACGGAGGATCAGAGACCGAGACTGAAAGGAGACAGACAGAGACAGACATGGAGCGATAAAAAAACGAGAGCGAGGGGAAAACGGGAGGAAAACGAGATTTCACGTCCCTCTTGGAATCCTCATCTCTGTGTCTAATAGGAAATACCTGTTCCTGGCAGCGGAGGTGCTGTGCAGGGCTGATTACACCTCACCTGCCGGCCGCGCCAGGAGACGTGGCATTTGGCCGATCCGTCCCCGCGAGAGGCTCGCGCGGCTCAGCCGCGACTTAGCCTCCTGTCTTAAGCGCGCAGGGGGAGACACGGAGTGGAATGCTCCGGCTAAACCTGTGTCCTCCAGGGAGAGGGAGAAGGAGAAGGAGAGACAGACAGACAGGCAGACAGACAGACAGACAGACAGGCAGGCAGACAGACAGACAGACAGACAGACAGACAGAGAGACAGACAGACAGACAGACAGACAGACAGACAGACAGAGAGACAGACAGACAGACAGACAGACAGACAGGCAGGCAGGCAGAGCAGCAAGTCCTTTTACAGGTTCAGAGCTTACCTCCCAGACAGTAGGAACACTACAAGAACTACTTGGGCCTACATATGACAGTTTATGACAATAGAATTTTCCGGCACCTAATTTATCACAGCGCAGCAGGGGAAGGTTAACTTTGTTGAAAAGAGTGTAAACTGACTTGAGCGGTGCTGTTTAGAATATCTACATCTCCATGAGGAATGTGCAGTGAATCTCAACGATGAATCGCATGGAAGGAATCTGTTTCCATGGCTCAGTCTGTCAAAGCTGCTCTCTGCTCATTCAAGATTTGCTGGCAAATAAGGTCAGGTTCATGTTTGCTGTAGATTCCCTGCTAGCAGCAAAATCCTGTCACTCAAAGAGGCCAGAGAGAAAATGAAAGGGGAAGCATCTGACATTTAAAACACTGAGAGCAATTTAGCGCACTGACCTCAACACTATATTTGCATCTTCCTAGGAGTTATATATGTTGCCAAACTGCAGGATGAGAGGAAAATGTCAACCATTTATGGGTAAGGTGTAAGGATGATTTTGCATCGCATCTTTCTCTATCCACTCATATTAAAGTGCTGTGAGTACCATGCAGATACATTCAGTATTCGTAGGTAATAGTAGGCTCATATAAAGAGAATAATAAATACACTTGATTTCTCGTTTTTTGTTCCCCGCCTATGTATCCTTACAGCTATTTTTACAGAGAGAGGCGTGAACCCCTGAAGTGCTTGTGTTTGCTGGAGCAGCTTGAATAGTGTGGATGTTAACGGAAGTCCAGAAATATACAGATGATGCGAAGAAAAAAAATACAACTAACACCGCAATGGTCTTGGGAAATGCTTTTAAGCCTGCAGTTTACCCAATTATAAACGTGAGAGTGTAATGCAGTCTAGAGTGTGACAATATAACATGTAAAGAAATTGCACAGATGTTAACATTTGCACTGTTTTTTTTTTCCTTTTTCCTTGCAGTGATTCAGTCACGTTTGATATTTTGTAAACAAACCACACTAACAGCTCTTTTCACAGCAAAGTTAAACTCAAATAACATATGCTCTTAACAAAAACAATAGGTGTTAACCGGCTAAATTGCAATTGTGCTAGATCTCGCAAAAACAAACAAGGAGCTTTGTTACCAGGACAACAGCAACAATGCGCTTGTCGAGGCACCGCCGGCAGCACTACCTCTCCCACATTAGGTGTGACGTGCCGAGAGCGGGAGCGGAGGAATTAAAAATTCATCACTGTGACCTGCGGTTTAACCTTCAACTCTGAGCCACTGTCCTACATTTAAGAAACCTAATGAAGAGCAATATTCACGAAGCCCATCACAATATTTCCCTGTGAACAATTGAACTTACTGCTCACCCAATAGTTTTTTTTCTCCTTCCTTTTTCTTTGCATTCCAGAGCAGCAAAATGAATTCAACTCCAAACCTAATTAATCCACAAAGGTTTCATGTCTTAATCCCCAAAGTCAAGGGGGTTATTGTCCTCACAAATGAGGTCAATGTTTCTCCCAGCGGAAATACAGGAACAGCAGTGAGACTGAGGAAGCAGAGGAAGAACAGAGAGATAAAAGGATAGAAATAGAGTGAGAGAATGAGCGAGGGATGCTGTGACAGAGCCAGTGAGGGTGGCAAAGGCCAGGCAAACAGTGACAACAACACCACTACCTGCCCGCTCCTGGACAGACCAAAATCTAAAACTGCTCTCTCAACATCATGAACACAAACATGTGTCTGGTCCCCGGATCCTATGCATGCATCCATTAAGCTATGATGTACTGCAATGTCTGAGTGCAGCGCATCCATGGGTGACACATTAATGACAGAGACACATTTGTGTGCTTTTGACGAGGATGAGGAGCTCGTGTGGGGGCTGTGAGAGAGGCTGATGACGGACTGCTATCAGCATGTGAGGCCTGCTGAGGGACCCTGGCCAAGGCTGCAGCCATCATTTGAGGAAGATCCCACAGGTCAGAACCTCCTCATCAAACAGGCCAGCCAATCAGGGCCACTCTGAGGGGTGGCAGCCAATCCCCAGGCAAGGATGAGCGCGGCTCGCAAGGATTCAACAGCTTGGAGAAATCTGCTATCTATCGCGCTGAGCGGTACAGTAGAGAGAACAAGGAGAGAGAGAGAGAGAGAGAGAGAGAGAGAGAGAGAGAGAGAGAGAGAGAGACAGAGAGAAGAGAAAAATTCCCTGAGCATACTGTAAAGGCACGATTTCAAATTGGCAGGCAAAAAAAAAAAAAAAAAAAAATGGCCCAACACATAGAACAAAGAGTTGCTTCTTCTACCCACACTGGTGCCACTGAAGAGAGGGCTCCCTATGAACCCAACATACAACACAGTCTCATTAGCAGAAGCTCAGTTGTTTATGATTACCCATAATTACGAGCACTCGAACGAGACCTAAGAAAGGAGAAAAAAAAGGAAAATGAGGCAAGAAAAAAATAAAAGAGAGAGAGAGTAAAAAAAAAAACAATGCGAACGTAGCCTTGTTACAGGCATTTTCATTTCAAAGTTCTTTCAAGCTGGAAAAATAAAAGAGGTTTACATTGTCATCCCCACCGCTGTGTTTGACACATTAGTTTAAACTGACAGTGGGAATTAAAATCCGTAAATGGTTTTTATTTTTGATGCACAGTCTACGAATCGGCTGTCAAAGTCAGTGTTTGTTGATTTTTATCGAGAGGGTTATTACATTTCAAAAAATGTGACAATTAAAAAGGCCTCGATCATTCTCTAACTTTGCCTGCAGCGCCACTCTAGAGGGTGATGGAACGCAGCATAGGAACGGGAATAAGCCCTGCAAGGCCTGTGTAATACACAGCTGTTAGACAGAATCAGATTGAACTTCTTTCTGCTGATTTCCAATTTCCTGCTAGAGACCAGATTAAGCCAACAAAGCACACAGTGGTCATCTATATTAGATTTGAGATGTAAAAACCAAGAAATGTTTTTAAGTGCAAGTCATCCTGAGTAATCTGTTACGTGCTCACTCGTGAGCGGCTGGAGTTCACATGTTGAGTCGGAGAGGGTTAGACCCGGGTCACACAAGCCTGGGCCCTGGAGGAAACCCAATTGGCTAATGAAATAAGGCACGAGCGGCCCGATGCTTATAGGCTAAATTGAGTCTGCTCTTGCTGGGAGGTCACACATGGCATCTTTACCTACAGTCAGCATGGTGGCCCCGACATGCGAGCCTGGCTCTTGCCTCCCATGGTAGAGGATGTACAGAGGAGAAAAAAGATTTAAAGGAAAGGGGAAAAAAGCACAATTGTTTATTGATTTTATAATAGGCTTAGTGCCAGAAGAATAAAGTGGAGGTCAGAGAGAGGGAGCAGCCCTGGAGGCAGCGGCGTGACAAACACAGGCTTACGCGCAGGTAACAAGCGCCGTGTCCAAATGCCGGGATATTGTCGCGGCCCTCGCTCTGCCCATGAACGCTGTCGGAGGAGTCGTTATCCTCGCTTTTTTAAGACCTTGGCACATAATCGCCTCTATTGGAAACAGGGCACGGTGTTTGGGCTCTAGAAAAGGAAAACAAGGAAATGGCACACAAGCATGGAGCCCATAATGCACTAGGAGGAGAACTCTCTCTAGCCAGGTTATCCACTACCCTGCTGCAAAATCAATGGCTCCACTGTCTTTTCTAGCGTAAGGGGCACACAAGTGGCAGTGTGAGGCCAAATATGGTGGCAGAAATGTGATGAAAATGTCAGAATAACGGGAAAGATAAAAACACATATCTGTGCACTGAGCTTTACTGTTCCCAAGCCTAGGCTCCTTCTTCTGGAGGTCCTGTATTGAATACAGTCCTGAATCTATTCCAAGTATTCTTGTTGCTGTTAAAGGGATATTCCGCCATTTTTGGAAATACGCTCATTTTCCACCTTCCCTCAAGCAAAACAATCGATATTTACCTTGTTCCCGTTCATCCAGCCATTCTGTGAGTCTGGCGATACAACTTTTAGCTTCAGCCTAGCATAGATCATTGAATCAGATTAGACCATTAGCTTCTCGCCTGCTAGCTTCATGTTTAAAAGTGACTAAGATTTCTGGTAATTTTCCCATTTAAAATGTGTCTCCTCTCAAGTTAGAAAGTGCAATAAGACCAACTGAAAATGAAACCTGGCGTTTTTCTAGGCTGATTTGACATGGAACTACACTCTCATCTGGCGTAATAATCGAGGCAACTTGCAAACGTACCATAGGCGCAGTAATACCGTACGCAGCACCTGAAAATAGTCCCCATAGACAACAAGCAGTAGTAGTGCCAGTAGTCTGCAAGTTGCCTTGATTATTACGCCAGATGAGAGTGTAGTTCCATGTCAAATCAGCCTAGAAAAACGGCAGGTTTCATTTTCAGTTGGTCTTACTGCACTTTTTAACTTGAGAGGAGACACGTTTTAAATGGGAAAATTACCAGAAATCTTGGTCACTTTTAAACATGAAGCTAGCAGGTGAGGAGCTAATGGTCTAATCCGATTCAATGATCTATGCTAGGCTGAAGCTAAAAGTTGTATCGCCAGACTCACAGAATGGCTGGATGAACGGGAACAAGGTAAATATCGATTGTTTTGCTCGAGGGGAGGTGGAAAATGAGCGTATTTCCAAAAATGGCGGAATATCCCTTTAATGTAATCTTCTAATAGCTAAATTGCATGTGAAAATAGCCTTCACAGCCAATAAGTCTTCCATCATAGAGATGTGTAGAAACGGATAGCTGTTACTACCGATTAATTACTGGCTTTTAAAGATGCATAGATTTGTATACATCTTGACTCTGACATGACAGATGGAAGTGAGGTTTGAAGTCGGGTATCGTGATAGCGCAACGCCACAGAGCCAGGGCCGATGACAGCGCTGCTCAGATGAATGATACGGCGGCGCTAGCGGTGATTGAGCGTGGCACCAAGAGACTGTGAGGAATGGACAGGTCGCAGGGGTATCCACAGATCACAGCTAAACTAGCGCGCGCGAATCAATCACGTGTGTGTCAATACACAGGGGCGCTGCAAAATACAGTGGGCAACCAGGCTCCTTCTCCGTGGCACCTCCCCTGCTGTGGCTGGCTGTGATAAGGCCTGATCAGCTTGTCTGTTGCCACTGAGGATCTCTGATACTCTGTGAGTGCATCTGTGTGTGTGTGTGTGTGTGTGTGTGTGTGTGTGTGTGTGTGTGTGTGTGTGTGTGTGTGTGTGTGTGTGTGTGTGTGTGTGTGTGTGTGTGTGTGGTGTGTGTGTGTGGTGTGTGTGTGTGTATGGTCTGATATATGGATGATAACACTAATTAGCTCATTTTGTTTGGGGCACAACAGTCATTAAAAACCCAGTGGGGCCATTAACGTTAGCGTCCCTCCAAAACGCTGCAACCGCCATATTAATCTCTCCAGC
Source organism: Sardina pilchardus (assembly GCF_963854185.1). Taxonomy (NCBI): domain Eukaryota; kingdom Metazoa; phylum Chordata; class Actinopteri; order Clupeiformes; family Clupeidae; genus Sardina; species Sardina pilchardus. The sequence goes on from NC_085004.1 coordinate 3,624,806, forward strand.
ATCCTCCTCTAATAGCCACTGCTTCCAGTCAGGTTCAGGAAAGATTTCCACGTTCACACTTTTTTGCCCCCACTCGCTTTTCCCTTGTTCTAATGGGGTGCTCTCACGCAAAGACACACACACACACACACCTACCTGCACACACACTCACACACACTCACACACACTCACACACACAGGCACACACACATATATCACACACATCTATCACGTGAGGAGGGTACAGCTTCCTTCCTGGGTCATGTACTTTGATAGTGTTTGCAAAAGAATGGGGGATTGGCCAACGCAGAGGGTGACAGTGTTTTGAGCTTTGTGAGCTAATGCATCCATAATGCCACTGATTCGCCGAGGCTTCTGCCGCCATACGGCTGCACTTAGGAAAGCGGGGAGAGACGAATAGCACAGGCCTGTGCGGATTTAAGCAGACGACGCAGCATCCTGTTAATGGCGCACACGCCCAAGCCCATCTCTCCAGGGTCAGGCACGCGCCGTGTGCCTACACACACCACCACCCCACCCCACCCCCACCCCCACCCCCTCAACCCCCTACCCCTTAAGCAAGAGTGCCTCTCTGCTACACAGTCTGGCTGTCAGTCGCGACTTAATGCTCGGGCACACCTTGTCAGCTAAGGAAGGCATGAGAAGCCAGCGCGCACGCCACACCGTGGCACAAATCCCACGTTTCTTTACTGCTGGGGGGAAAAAATAGGACTCCGTTAACCAGTCTCCGCGCCGAACGAAAAAAAAAAAAAAACCTGCCTGCGCGTGTTTCTGGAGCGGACCACCCGCGCTCGTGGCGGACGTGGATGAGGTGTGGCCCGGGCCTGGGCACGGCCTCCATTTTTGGGGGCTGGATATTAGCGGCGTTGATGAGATATATGAGATTGCCATTTGCCCACGGAGCGGCGAGACTCCGGCAGAGCCGGGTACCATATGGCTGGTGAGAGCTTTCCTCCCTCTCTTCCTCCTCTCGGAGCCTGACAGCTGGATGCCTGCTAACAGGGGACAGGGAGCTTGGCAGCTGCAAGCTGAGAGCAACGCTTTGATGCCGCAGCGCGCAACTAACGCAAACTTTCCACAGGTAGGCGAGGTGAGGAGTAGATGTATAGGCACGGCGGAGCACAAGGAGAGGTACTAGAGTGAGCGAGTGCATGAGAGACAGGGGGAAGAGAGAGAGAGAGAAAGAGAGACAGGGAGAAAGAAAGGGCGCAGAGAGAGAGGAGGGAGGAGAGCAAAATGCTTCTGGGAGCACATTAAAATGTACAGCTGGTGAGTACAAAAGTGAGAGCTTTTTTTCCCCTCTTCTCGTTTCCCTTTTTTTTTTTACTTTGACTCAAAGGGGCTTTCATCATCTTAAAAAGAGTTCTTTGGATACAATGATGCAGGTATCAGGTGCTTTATAAAGAATGAATAATACATTCTCATTTTCGGAGGGGGGGAGGGTTGTCTGCTTTAATTAATCTAAAAGCAGGCTAGATTTTCTGTATCTAGACTGAAAATGACACAGAAGTTTTTGTTTTTATTTATTTATTTATACGTTTCTCTCTCTCGCTCTCTCTCTCGCTCTCTCTCCCCAGCTGCTTGCGGGGCTGGCTGGAGAGCGAGGCGCAGGTATGAGCGATGCGCCTCTTTGATTTGAAGGAGCTTGTCCCCGGAAAAAAAGGAGAGGAACACATGGGCGCGCTGATGAGAGTGACTGTGGAGTCTCATCAGCCCCGAGCTCCCCCGTGCGCGCGCACCAGAGAGAGAGAGGGAGAGAGAGGGAGAGAGAGAGAGAGAGAGAGAGAGAGAGAGAGAGAGAGAGAGAGAGAGAGAGAGAGAGAGAGAGAGAGAGAGAGAGAGAGAAAGAGAGAGTGCAGGAGCCCAGGATGTGGGCCCATCTCCTCCACATCAAATAATTCAGCTCTTATTAATCATCATTGGGGTACTCTAAACACAGGGGTCGGCGTCTCGAGCAGGCTACTCGCCGACTCCTTCAGCAGCCGTAAACAACGTGGCTGTAATAGCAGGCTGCTGAAGAGCGGCACACTGAGCCCAAGCAAGAGTTGTCATAGTTTCAAGTGCAGCGAGGTTGGCCTGGATTCCAAGCCCCTGCACCCCCGACACCCCACCCTGACACCGCACCAAGCCGAACGGGCCCAGGGCCTTCACGACTCCTCACACAAAGGTCTCGGTGGTGTGTGCGTGTTATTGGGGAGCTGTGTGGAAGGAGTTACTTGCGTGACTGACGGCTGAAGTCTGATCCGAGCCTACACCTATACAAGCACTCGTCCCCACGGAGCACACACAGCTTTGGGCCCAAATGGTGGATTTTCTGTCACCTGCTCAGGATTCTTTCTCTCCCTCACTCCCCCTCTCTCTCCCTCACTCTCTCTCTCTCTCTCTCTCTCTCTCTCTCTCTCTCTCTCTCTCTCTTCTCCTTTGCTCTTCCCTTAGCCCTCCTCTCTAGGCGCACTCACACCGTCCAATCCCCAGAATGAGTTCTAAAGCACCTTGAAACACACACAAACAGCATTAGCCGCACGTTCAAAACCCCCAGACAAACACGGATCTGCGCTTCCAGCCCGGCGCGTTGAGCCCTCTCCTTCTGAGGACACAAGGGGGAAAGGAAAGAGAGAGTGTGGGGAAGAAAGTAAGATAGCATGAAGGAGAGAGAGAGATAGAGAGAGAGAGAGAGAGAGAGAGAGAGAGAGAGAGAGAGAGAGAGAGAGAGAGAGAGAGAGAGAGAGATGATGTGGTAGGCAGAGGCCCTAAGTAGCCCTTAGTAGCAGCTCAGTAGTGTGGCACTGTGTGAAGTGTGACAGATCCCAACCACCAGCCACTGCACCCCCCCCCCCCCCCCACACACACACACACTCACACACACACACACACACACACACACACACACACACACACACACACACACCACCGACTACACTAAGACTAGGCAAACCCAACGTGCACTAGCACTAGCAGCAGCAGCATCCTCAGCCCACAGTAGCGCAGGGCCAGCTTCAGCTCAAAGCCCTGACACAAACGTCTCTATCTCCGCTGCAGCGTTCCACATGCTTTATTTGCAGCTCGTGCGGGTAGCTCCCGCTCCCGCTCCCATTTTGTGTGAAGGCGAAGTGCGAATTGTCAAAATAGTGCAAGAGACATATCTACACTGCATATCTTAAAAGGGTGTCTTAATGACAGCTTTAATGATGGGGTGTTGTCCTCCTCATCGGAAAACATACTGTATTTATGAAGACTTCTCCCACACGCTCTGGCTTGGTCCTGTTTGCTTTTACAGGGCTGTGAGGGCGCACTGCCCGAGCCTAGCAGGATGTCAGTACGAGCACCCCTCCTCTCCCGCACTTCTCCTCCAAAGTTTTTTACCCTCATAATCTATGCGTTCAGCTCCAAGTAGCGTATGAATAATTTTTTAATTCTCTCCAAGCACTCTGTCTCAGTGTGCTCCTGCCCTTCTGTCTCACCATCCCCTCTCTCTCTCTCTCTCCTCCTCTGTTCTCCCTCTCTCTCTCTCTCTCCATCATGCCTGGCCCTTCCTCTCCTCCCCTCCCGCTTCCTCTCCCTCTCCCTCGCTCTGTCTCAATCTCTCCATCGTGATTTCTTCATCGTTCACTCCATCATACGCTTCCGCTTGCGCTCCCTTTCTTTCCTTCCGCATGCTATCTTTCTCTCCCTCTCCCTCTCCCTCCCTCCCTCCCTCCCTCACTCTCCCTCTCTCTCTTTCTCTCTCTCAGTCCAGTGCCAGCCCCCCCTCCCTCCCTCTCACTCTCCGGGCCCCCTGTTGCTGCCTGCTACCCTGAGCCGTGGTGTAGAGTTTGGCTGGAGCTGAGTGGAGCAGCTGGGCCAGGCTAACGGGGAATGATAATGACCTCAGAAATCTGCTCTTCGCTCCACAACAATAGGGTGCTCAGTCTAGTGGAAAATTGTGTTCATCAGCTAGCTCTGCTCACTTACTAATTGACATTGCCAAATATTTTAAGAACAATTGGAATGCATGGGCTAAAAAAAAAAAAAAAAAAAATGAAGATCTTAATGCTCGGACTAAGCTTTTTTTCAACAGTATTCCTGTTTTTGGGAAGATGTGAGCAGGAATAAATACAGGGATGTAAATGTGGAAAAGGAGAGAGGCAAACTTCTCATGTCATTATCTGCCTCATGTCAGTGTTGTGATGTTGACACAAAAGGCTTTTTTATGTGGCCTGTCAATGGGGTTAGAAGAGCAAGGGAGCGCGGGGAGAGAGGGAGAGAGAGAGAGAGAGAGAGAGAGAGAGAGAGAGAGAGATAGAGAGAGAGAGAGAGAGAGAGAGAGAGAGAGAGAGAGAGAGAGAGGAAAAGAGAGAGGGGGTTTGGTACTCATCAGTGTGTAATAAATGCCCCCCTTGCCCTATGCTGTCATGGCTACCAATGGGGGATAAATCTGGGATATGAATGTCTTTTAGGCTAAATACTGTACAGTATTTTAATCTTTATAATAACCTTACGTTACATGCTCCCAGAGCAGGCTGGAACGAGTGTGAGAGCAGAGAGAAGGAGGAGGGGTTAGAGAGATGAAAAGACAGAGAGAGAGAGAGAAGAGAGAGAGAGAGGGAGAGGATTCTTCTGTCATGGTATCATATGGCTGGTCGTCCATATTTAATGAGACAAAGGTCAATGTATTCGGCTGCTTTTTCACACGGGAGGCTCCCCAATCATGCCCAAGTTCACTTGTTCAAACAAAACCTCCTCCCTCCCGCTTGTGTTCGCAGGCGGGAGAGAGCAGCGGCTCATTCCACTGGAATTCGCCATTGAAGGAATCAGACAGCTGTCACCGTTGCCATCCTCCTCTGAGTCGACGTTCCCATCAGGAGCACAAAAAAGGGGCAAAGAAAAGAAATGAAAAGGGAGACAGAAAGAAAAACAAAACGATGCGCCATCGAGCCGTCTGCATATTAAACTTTGACTTGAAGTTTCGGCAGTTTGTGTGGAGGGTGGGATTGTGTGTGTGTGTGTGTGTGTGTGTGTGTGTGTGTGTGTGTCTATGTGTGTGTGTGTGTGTGTGTGTGTGTGTGTGCACTCTGCTTTGATGCTTACAGTGTGTAACCCTCTCATGGCCATTTATCACCCAGCCCTCCTCCATATTGTGCCCTTCTCTGGCTTACTTTCTAAATGACTAACATTCAGATGATAAAATGGCACTCCTCTTTTTTCTCCTCTTTATGTCACCCTCAGTAGAAGAAATATCATTTTGCTGTCTTAAAAATATTAATATTCACACTCTCTACCTAGACTAGTAAAGCAACCTTCTGTTAGGGAAAGATAAATATTATGTTTTAATTACAAAAACATAAAACAGAAATGGACTGGCTGGTGAAAAAATATCTGTCCGTGCCAAGGAGGCTTGTTTGGGAGAAAGGTAAGCAATGTTTTGGCAAAGATGTGAAATTAAAATCTGGTTGGTATACGGCATGATGTTCGCCCTCTCCCTCTCCCTCTGTCTCTTTCTCTCTTTTTTTCTCTCCCTCTCCTCTCCTTCCCTTTCCCCTCCCCTCCTCTCTTAACAGTACATTTTTGTCTATAGTCAAGCGGGGAATCCTAACAGGATCATTAAGACATAAAACAGGCTGATAAATGTTTCATAAGGACTGCCCGGTGATAGCCTCCCAGGAATACGGTGAGCACGGCGAGACGACACTCACAGCAGCGCTTTCATATACACTTTGGAATACAATTGGAATTTTAAAATATTTTAAAAAGCAATGCTAATTCCCTCCACGGGTAATATTTACAAATTGAGTCTAAGAGAGAGTGCAAGAGGGAGAGGGAGAGAGAGAGAGAGAGAGAGAGAGAGAGAGAGAGAGAGAGAGAGAGAGAGAGAGCGAGTGGGGGAGATGAAGAGAGGGAAACAGAGAGAGAGAGAGAGAGAGAGAAAGAGAGAGAGAGAAGTGAGCATGCGAGACAAATCAAAGGGGGAAATAAATTGCCCTTTTATATTGTTCGAGCGTGTGCAAAAATACTAAGTCTACATTTATCCAAGATGTGTCAATCAGTGGCGCACACTGACAATTAGCACATTGAATAGAACTTTTATCATTTAAAGAGAGCAGAGGCCTGACCCAGTGTACTGAAATATAACACAGTAATGAATTCGCCTCGTACACACTGACATCTTTTCACATTCAGTGACACTAAGGGGAAAAAAAGAGGAAAGAAGAAAAAAACACACAAAAACAGACTGATGCTGAAATCTTCAAAGAGCAGGAACCACAAGTTAGAAAATGGAGGGTTGAGAGATTAAAACAAATGAATAAATAAATAAATGAGTGAATATACGGGTTGTGGTGGGGGTGGGGGTGGGGGGCTAGGCACAGGTATTGTATGGATAGAGAGGGACGCAGACTGAACAAAAGAGAAACTAGCTACGCTGACTTCCGTTCGGCCTCTCTAATTTGTGCAGAAATCACAGAAAAGTGTCCTCAATTTCGAGTTTGTGGCTAAAGAGAGTGAGACAGCGTGTGTGCGCGCGAGAGAGAGAGAGGGGTGTCTGAAATGGCCCTCTGTACTGAGCACAGATACCTGCTCAGTCCTCAACAGCAGTCGCGGGGCTTTGAAGACGCGGACAAGCGGTGGCTGGCTTCCATTTGACACTTGAGTGGGGATTCACAGCTTGCCTCCATGTAGCCCCTGGCCTCTCATACACTCATATTCATAATCCGTTTACATATTCCTCCATGGCTGCACCTCATCCTGACGGCACAGACGCCAGGGGAAGAGCGCGTTACACGAGGCTACGAGGCGTCGCTCGCATCGGAGTGAAATAAAATGTAAGGTCGGCGAGTTGACCCGCATTCACTCGCACAGTAGTGGCAGCCATAGAGAAGTCCTCCTCACTGGTCGAGTGTTTAAAATTAATTTGGACTTGGGCAGTTTTGGTTATTCCTTACTTTAATTACACAGCAATTACATTGTAACAGTAAGTCTCTACGTGTAATTAACCCATTGTAATTACGTAATTAGATGAATATCCATGCTTTATAACCTAAGGCATCAGTCGGCAAATCCAATTTCAATTTGTATGGAGCAAGCGTTTTGCCGACATGTTTGAGAGCGGTAAAGACCCAGGGATATACGCCTAATCCTCGCCATGTTAAAACGCTGTTCCTCCTCAAAAATATTTAGACATGGGGGATTCTCAACAGGAGGGGGAGAAAGAGGAGGCAGGTTTGTAGCCTTAAGCAAGGGGATCAGGGAGAAAAGAAGTGGTAGCGCATGCTTTTGACTGTGTGTGTCTATTCTGTGTGTGTGTGTGTGTGTGTGTGTGTGTGTGTGTGTGTGTGTGTGTGTGTGTGTGTGTGTGTGTGTGTGTCTGTGTGTCTCTATTCTGTCTCTGTGTGTGTGTGTGTGTGTGTGTGTGCCTGTGTGTGTCTGTGTGTATGCCTGTGTATGTGTCTGTGTATGTGTGTACAGTACATTCTGTGCATATCTGTTTATTGCACATGTGGCTGCGCCTAAGTAAGTACAGTACACCAGCAGTGCTTCAGCAGCGGCGGCACAGAGGTGATCTATTGTAAGGTTATCTGTTGCTAACCGCATTAAGGGAACTGTACTGTACGTCGCTTTCTTTTGTCACCTCAGCCATTTGTGGCTAAATGTAACAAGCCTCTGTGTGGCCTGAGCTGCTTGTCCACAGACAGACACAGGCACGAGTGGAGGTCTGTAGTCTAGTGCTCCCCTCTTTCAGCCCTGCCTGTCTGACGTGCTGATGGGACTGCTCTTCACATCTGTCACATCTGTCCTCCTTTCTTCCCTTTCCTGCAGATGTGCACACTATGTCTACTGTGGCTGTTACCTCCTCCAACTTTACCCTGCTTTGTGGCACGCTTCAATAGGGCCTGCAGCGCTACCAGTCTTCAGCACTGAACCACATCTATACGTCTCTGTCTTTCTCTTTCTGTCATCCTCTCTCTCTCTCTCTTTTCTCTTTTCTCTTCTGCCTTGTCTGTCACTCAAAGGCTCGGCATAATGTATTCAGAAACATTATCAGACGTGGACCCCTGTGTTTATAGAGCTCAGTCCGAAGTGGAAAAACTGGAAGAACAATGGATTCCTCCCCCAGTCAAACCAATCTTGTTATAGCCATAAAAAACGAGTAGATGGGGAAAACGTAATAAAGAGGAATATAGGGGAGAGGTAAAGGGGCAGGAAATTCTAGTGCTTGAGCAGCATATTTAAGCTTTATTATGGAGGGAGTGAAGAGAAAGGTCTTTAAAGGACGTCTCTGAGCCAGCGCTCTCTTCCCTCCCTTGTCTTTAAACAAGTGCAGTGTCAAAGACAAAAGCGATTGTGTCGACCTTCTTTCACAGTTGAGATGTTATTGTTGATTACTGTAATTCAAGTTTAACTCAAAATTGCAGCGGGTAGGTGGCGGAGAGCTTGACTGTGGCTGTGAAGGGAAAAGAGGTGGGAGGAGAGGGAGGGAAGAAGGGAGGGGGGGTTCTTTTCAGACATAAAAAAAAAAATAAAGAATAAAAAACTAAGAACAATAAAGAGAATCATTTCTGTCTGGGGCTAAAGGGCTGGCGGAAATTATAAAAGAAACAAAGAGGTATAACCAGCCACATCCTGTTCCCTTAGAGCTGTTTCTCACACACACACACACACACACACACATGCAGGCAGGAGCACACCAACACCCACACAAACAGACACCCACACACAATAATATATGACACCTAGCTCCACATGGGTTGAATGCATGCTTTCTCACACGTCTGGCGTCTAATTAAAACTTCTCTTAGCCCCCAACACTGATCTCGCAGCCCATTACAAACAGAGAAAATACTTTACGCCGCTAATGAAGCTAACACCAAAGTACAAAACAAGGACATTGACCCCGGTGTTTTCTCCTCGTTTTGATAGAACTGCGGGGCCGTGTTTACTACCCCCTCTCCTCTCGTGAGTTTCACCTGTAGCGTTTAGTGTGCGGTGTGACTGCAAGTGATAGTGTGCTTGACTTCACTTCCTCTGAGGAGCTGCCGGCGTGGTTACGACTGTGTGTATGTGTGTGTGTGTGTGTGAGCGCGTGTGTGTGTGTCTGTGTGTGTGCATCCTGAGCGCGTGCAGAGCTGCGAGTGTGTACCTGTGACTCTGCCAGTCTGTCCCTGCCCCCCTGCACCCAGCTGCCTGCAGCGAGAGGAGAGAGAGCCCTCAAGGTCAACCTTAAGACATGCTTAGGGTGGCGGGAGGGAGCTGGCAAGATGCCTGACTGACGCACACACACACACACACACAAAAACACACACACACACACACACACACACACACACACACACACCTTCCCTGCTCGAGACATCCCGCTTCAACCTGCTGGCTGACTAGGGGATTTCAGATTTTGGGTAGTGATCCCCCTCCATCGCCATGCCCAGACAGAACAACACAGAGCCTCAAGGGCCCTCAGGCTCTCTTGCTGTAGACACACATGAGCATTATTTGTGGATAGATTATTTCATATTTCATTGTTATTGAATATCATATTTAGAATATTACTTTCAAATGTACAAATATACATTTCAAGTATACATGTTGTATATAAAAATACACTGTGTATTGTATTATATTATATTATGATATTATCTTGTATTGTATTATATTATATTATATTATATTATATAATACTAAATAAATCTAATATATTTTATTATATTATTGTTGTCTAATTAATTATAGTATATTGTGCAGTATTTAGCAAACTCCACAATGTTGCTCCTCAAAACTGGAATGTTTTCTTCCATCATATGTAAATTTCAGCTAGGTTTCACAAGTGCCACGAGCTGAATCTCACAAATTCAAAGTACTTGAGAAAGAGAATAAAAAGAAATAAAACTTCCTGCATTAAAATTCAGAAGATAATTACTTCCGTAACATAACCCCCTCCCATCCTGTTGAGATGTGTTTAGGTTTAATAGTCTCAGTAAAGAAAATAGGTTTTATCTCCTTCTCGTTTTCATTAATTCCTAATTGGGGTGGGGGGTTGTCTGTTATTATTTCTTAGATTAAAATAAACATAGCCCATTCCATGTTCAAACCCATCTCTCTACATGGGGATGATAAGGACTGCGAATAAATAAACAATTTCTTCTGTACTGTAGAAATTAAGTTGCTTAGAGCCTTCAAGCTAAGCCACTCTCCCTTCTTTTTTTCCTCATGACTTAAAAGCACATTTTACTCTGCAAATGAAGTTCACATTTTTTTGACCTGCTTTATATGTATATCTTTAATTAGTGTCTTGTTTAGCTTAAACCAACTGATTATCACATAGTCGTGACCTAATTAACGGGCAGACTGCTTAGCTGAAGTGCTGCACCCCGAGGAATGGGAAAGTTACCTTTAAAACTTCTCTAATCGTTGGCAACAGCCTCTCTTAATCCCACTAAACATACACTCTATCTTGCCAGCGTTAAGTTCCTCTGCGAGGGTGGGTTCACTGTCTCCTTTTCAGTAAAGGAGATGTTTTAATCACTTGTAATGTGCGCTGTCCATGCTGCCTCTCCTTAGGGAGATCTCCCAGTCAGTGAACCACTTGTACTGTTCTCTGTTCCGCTCGCTATGTACTGGGTGTATTGTTTTGTGTCCAAGGGTTACACATTTATAGGGGGACATCATTGGCGCACACTGTCTCCATACTTGTGTCTCTGTGTAGTTATGAGGGTCTATATAAGTGTGTGTGTGTGTGTGTGTGTGTGTGTGTGTGTGTGTGTGTGTGTGTACGTCTGTGTGTATGTGCCTAAGCCTCTTGTCTGCAGTGAAAACACAGAGGAGAAATCTGGGGCCGGCGGGCCGCTGTGATTGAGGGTGTTTGATGGGTATTTGAACAGAGGCGTTAAGTATCTGAGTTATGCCTGGAATGTGCAGCTCGGATTTGGAGTGGCTTTTTTGGTCTTTTTGCCTGCTTTGAACGGGCAGATTTGATCAGATCCCCCACCCAAAATCACTCAAGGCACCACACACACCCACACACACCCACACACCCACACACACATACGCACAGCCCCAAGCACGTTTAGTCATCTCCAGCCTTTACAACCTTCCCCCTCCCAGCGGCGAGGCATTGTGTAAGAGGTCTGTCACTGGGTGAACTATGGCATTAAGTAGCTCACATCCGGGTCAGTGGCCCCACACTGAGAGGAGAGAGGGGCCTCTGGTGAAGACTGCAGGTGAGCAGGCACACACACAGCACGGCAGTGAGGCACCCAGGCGCAAGGAGCCCACAGCAGGCCAAGGAGGAGGAGGCCCAGAGACAGGAGGCTCCTCTGCCCTAAATGGGCCTTTACTGCTAGGAAGATTAGCAACGCATGCTATGCATTTTTACTGAGATAATGAGAATAAGACAGAACAGGAATATTGTTGTGTTGTTAGAGTCGATGGGAATTTATACAGTGGCAAGTCTGAAGCTAGTCCAAACATCTGATTTGTTTGTTTGTTTGCTTGTTTATTTTGTTTGTTGTAGATGTTGCTTGTGAGTTGTGATTGTGCATTGTGAGGCCGTGTTGGTGGAGAAGATCTGAGGAGCTGTAAATTGTTCTACCTGAGGATGGAGAGGAAGGGTGGGGGCTGTAAATGTTCTACCTGAGGATGGAGAGGTAGGGTGGGAGCTGTAAATGTTCTACCTGAGGATGGAGAGGAAGGGTGGGAGCTGTAAATGTTCTACCTGAGGATGGAGAGGAAGGGTGGGGGCTGTAAATGTTCTACCTGAGGATGGAGAGGAAGGGTGGGGGCTGTAAATGTTCTACCTGAGGATGGAGAGGAAGGGTGGGGGCTGTCGTCCTGAACGCTCCCGGTCTGGGAGTGTCCTCCTCCGGCGCCGCTCTCCTCCGTCACGTTGGAGGAGCCCGGGGTGGTGGACCGGCTGATGGACTGGGACTCGGGGTCGCTGGCGGAGCCGCGGCGCTCGTCCAGGGTGGTGTTGGTGTTGCTGTGCTGGAGGCTCTCCTCCACGTTGCGCCGCTCCTTGTGCACTCTGGAGTGGACCACCATCTGATGGTAGGTCCTGAAGACCCGGCCGCAGTCGGGGCACTCGGAGGGCTTCTCCTTCAGGCTGCTCAGGCCAAAGTCAAGGCCTTGGCCCAGACCCAGGCCGCCATGGTGGGACATGAACTCTCGGTGTCCGTCGAAACCTCCTCCCTCTTCCTTCAGGGGCATCATGCTTCCAGCCACGCTGGTCTTGAGCCCGTGCATGACCTCGGCATGCTGCTTCTGCTTGAGGCTGTCGGCAGAGCTAATGGGGGGGTACACCTCGTGCTTCTCTTTGTTGAAGTTGACCATGGCAGCCGCGTTGGCCATCTCCTCGTCCTGGCCGTGGTGGCCGTGGTGCTGCTCCTTGGGCATGAAGGAGCGATCCATGGCCATGCCGCGGGCCATGATCTGCCAGGCCTGGTAGCTGTTGAGCGGGTCCATCTCGGCCACCTTGGCGGCCGCCTGCAGGCGCTCCATGCAGCTGGACTTGAGCGGCGGCACCAGGTTGAGGCAGCCCAGGAGCGAGCGCTTCTCGTTCTCGCCCAGCGCGTGGCTCATGCCGGCCACGGGGCCCAGCAGCTTGCCCAGCATCTCCTTCTCCTTCATGGCGAGGCCGGCCTTGGCCAACATCTGGTGCTGCTCGGCCAGGCCCTGCTTGTCCGGGGAGAGGAAGCCGCCCTGCAGGCAGGAGATGTAGCGCGAGTAGAGGTTGGCGTGGGCCTCTTGGGCCAGGCTGCTCATGGTGTTGACCGTGGACATGTCCTGCTCGGACACCCCCACCGGCGGCTTGTTCTTGATGGCCAGCTTGTTGAGGTGCACCTTCATGTGGTTCTTGAGGAACCAGGGCTCCTTGAAGCGGCGGCCGCAGATCTGGCAGCAGTGCTCGAACGAGTCCTTGTGCTTGCGCATGTGGCCCTTGAGGAACCAGGCCTGGCTGAACACCTGGCTGCACACCTCGCAGCGGAACTCGTTGGCGGGCTTCTCGGGGCCGTTGCCGTCGCCCTGGCCCGCGGCCGACTCGGCGGTGATGTGGGCCTTCTCCACGTGCGAGATGAGGTCCTCCTCCTGCGAGGCGGCGAACTCGCACAGCGTGCACTTGTAGGGCTTGTGCAGGATGCGGATGTGGCGGTCCAGCTCCTCGCGCTTCTTGAACTTGCCCTTGCAGAAGGTGCAGCGGAAGCCCGTGGGCGGGTTGGGGCCCTGGTCCTCCGGTCCTGGGTTGGCGCCGGCCGGCTTGGGGGAGGAGGAGAGCTGGTTGGAGCTGTCCGGTGTGCCCCCCGCGCTGGTGGGGGTGAGGAGGCCACAGGCGGAGCCGGGCTGCTGCTGGTTGTGGGTCTGCGGGCCCAGGTGGGGCTGGTGGGGGAGGGTCTGGGAGGGCTGCATGTGGCTGCTCCTCATCTGCTTGTCCCGCAGGATGGCTCGCTCCTCCAGCTCGTGGAGCAGACGGTTCTCCTCGCGCACGCGTCCGCGGCCCTTGCCCAGGTTGCCCAGCTTGTGGGTGCGCAGGTGGATCTTCAGGTTGCCCTTCTGGGCGGCCCGGTGGTCGCAGTAGGGACACTTGAAGGGCTTCTCCCCGGTGTGGGTGCGCATGTGCAGGGACAGGATGCTGTTGAAGCGGAAGCGCTTGCCGCACAGCGGGCACGGGTACTTGCGGTTCTTCCGGGCGTCGTCTTCAATGTCGTTCATCTTGGACATGATGCCCAGGTTCTGACCGTTGAGAAACTGCTGCAGGTCCACGCGTCCGTTCAGAGCGCCCAGTGCGCCGGTCTCCATGTCTCGGTTCAGTTGATTGGCGAGCAGAGCCATCTGACTGCTGATTGGCTGGCTGGCCAGAGCGGCGTGGGTCTTCTCGTCCAGTGGGGTGGCAGCTTTCTCCTCGGGGATCTGCTGGCGGCTCGGCAGGTCAGGGAAGGCATGGCCCAGCTGAGCGGTTAGCTGGTGCAGCTTCTGGCTGATGGGGTAGCGGCCATTGAGCACGGCACTGCTGAGATGGGTGTCAGCATCCGAGATCGCTGAGGACACACCAAGGCACAAACTAGAATCCTCCATCCTAAGAGACCAGAAGGAGACACAATAGCAGGTACTTAGTAAAAATGTCCATCCTCTCCATAGCATTAACTGAGAAACAAGACTGAAATAGGCACATAATATAGGGCTATTAGTCTATTGGTTATATGGGGGTGAGGGTGGGAGGTTGTATGAAGGGGCAGATTTTATCACAGAAAACAAATGTCTTGAAAGAATCAAACTGTATTTAATTCATTTGATTTGAAAATATAAAAAAAAGTGTGATTACAAAATAATAAGAAGTTTAATTTATTAAATAGCTATCCATATGTGATGAGTACACACAGTTAGAGGGAGAATGACAGAGCAGCAGCGACGAGAGTGAAGGAAAAAAGAGCTACTTTATCTTCGTTTGATTTATGAAGTACTACATGTACTCTCACACTTGGGGGGAGGGAGTTGTAACTCTCAGAACTTTCTCTCGAACTGTAACATCATTTTGGATGCAATAATTACCCAGTAAACATGGCAAGCGCAACATAATTAAGCTACTTGGGCCCATCCTATCAGAATTCCTCCAATTACACGCCTTAATGAAACGGAGCAATGCCATTGTCATGAAGCCGGCGCAATACTACAATTATGATATTAACAATAGCACTTAAAACCAAGGGGTTACTCCAGTAAACACAAGCTCTTATCTCTCCACTGCGACACTTGTCTTGGCGTAATTTTCCATTAAGAGCTGCATTACGTTTGATGCAAATCACTTTGCTCTTGCCTCTTTTTTTTTCTCTCTCTCGTATGGCTTCCGACTCAGAGAAAACAACAGTTGGTGTTATTGAAAGGGTTCCCAATGTATCAGAGGCTTTCCAGTCATTTAAAATGACTACAGAATGGCCCAGTGCACCACCAAGCTGAAATGAATACCCAAGCAGACCCTGTTGTCATCTGGCACGGAGCTTGTTATTTAAGATGCCGTACGCTGCCTTAAGGAAGGATAATTGTGTGCTGTGTCCCCTCGCGACCAACAGGGTCAAGCTTCAGAAACAATAAAGTGAGTTTTGCTTTGGTCAACAAAATATCGTATAATATCTCATTAAGCTGATTAGTATGCTGCCTAGTAACAGCGGCCGTGCGCTATAACACATGATTATAATCAGAAAAATCCGGTCAGACACAAGCCACTAAGCACCAGCATTAGGTACTGTAGGCTCGTTTGAAGGGAAGAGTGACCAGGACTCAATGGTTAAGTCTACTTCCTCTCAAGGAAACGACTCTCTCTCTCTTTCTCTCATACACACAATTGCAAACACACACACACACACACACATATAATACACACACACACACACACACACTTTCTCCCTTTTTCTACATGGACACAGATGACTGAACTATGAATAACAGCTGACCAATCCACTAATTAAGCCACAGGCCCTTAAAAAGAAGTAGGGTATCATTTCATTAAAAACATAGATCATGATCAGAACAACCCATAATAACAGAAACGACAGAACATCTGGTGTGTAAAATCAATTAAATGCTTTTGTATTGACCAAATAAAGCCAGCCCGCCCAAACCTACAGAACACTGCACTAAACAAATGACAAACTCAGATTCAGACCCAGCACACACACACACACACACACACACACACACACAAAGATACACACACACACAACAAATCACCATACAGACACACTAGACTCACAGAAAAAAAGAGACAGAGGAATAGAGAGAAAGACAGAGAAAAAGAGAAATAGAGAGAGAGAGGAATAGAGAGCGAGAGAGCGAGAGAGAGAGAGAGTGGTAGGCAGTGGGAGCGGAGCACATATTTGCTGACACGCTCTCTTTAAGGACTTTAATAAGGCCTGCCTGTTCTTTAGCTATTTGCTCTTCCTACGCCGTGCTGCATGTGGACTCTTATCTCTCCGACATGAATAAAAACACTGTGGCCACTTCCAGTGGCTGCTGCACACATTGTGGGTAGCTATTGAATGCTGTCGCTTTTTTTTGTCCTCAAACTTCAGCGCACACATTTACAAAAAAAAGGCGAACAAAAAACAACTCTGCTGGGATTTACCAGTGCCCTGATGGTGGATTACTGATGTAGTGACTTCTTATAGGGAGACACATGTGAGTGTGTGAGCTTTTGAGTCCGTAGGGAACACGTCTAGATCAGCGTCGAACCTGAGCGTGTGATCAGAAAGAGAGGAAAAAAGAGCTATGCCACAGAGACCCAAATGATTTAATTTAGGGTGCACTTTACATGGGAAGGGCTTCAATGTGCATCTGAAAGCAATTCAGTCAGACTTTCAGTCATTTAAAGAATGAGATGTGGTGGGTATCACTTGAGAAACCAGCCCTATTTATTTGTTTATTTCAGTTGCAAAAGAAAAAAAAAGAAGTTCGGTGGTACCCAGAATGCTTTGCAGGCCCTGCATGTATCCGAGGGAGGCTTTTTGAAAGTGCCTGGCGTGTGCACGGCTTCTCGCAAAATAAATCTCCGATTTAAGCGAGGACTGATGAGCTGTTGCTCATTTGGAGAGAGATAGCAGCTTGCCCTTTTTCTTCAATTTGATTTCCTGCTTTATCTTTACCATATAACAAAGGCAGATAGACAAAGGAACAATATGAAATGAACTGACGAATCCAGTTTGTTTTTGAACGTAGCCTCGCTGACGAGTGTATGCAAATGAAGTGCATTAATATGCTTCCCTTGCTCCCAAGTCATTTCATTTTTTTCTGATTAAAAAGGACATTTCATATGGTTAAAGATGAGACACACACACCCTCAGACGCAGACAAACTGTGAAACAGACACATACATGCACACACAGACACAGACACAGACACAAACACACACACACACGTACACACACACACACACACACACACACAAATAGGCTACACACCATGCATGGCCTAAGTAAAAATGCACAATGACAGTGGTAATATTCTCCTCGCGCCATCACTCTATGGAAGCAATAATTATCTTTTAAAAAACATATTTTACTCGGTTTAATCAGGGAAACCCTGTGCCAAGTCTTATCTTTAAAGAAACAAAAAAGTATAATCTAAATACTTTTTGCACTTAAAATGCAGCCCTGCTGTCATGGTTGGAGCAGCATCAGATAACGACCCAAAACTAATATGGAAATGAAAGAAATCAATGTGTGTTCTCACCAGCGAACTTCAGACATGTTTGAATTTTCACTAATTATAATGAATTAGCCACATTTGTAATGACAGAATATATTAAAATGGCTCAATGTAGGTTCTCTGTGAGACTAGTAAAAATTCAATCCTTTGGTGTGCAATATTTCTGTCTGCTTCACTGGCTTAGTCTGTCATTTATTTCTTGACAGTTCTATGTAGACTATGAGGTGCTATGGTCATGTCTCCTTTAAATCTCCTCTGTGCTTTTAAGTGTTGTTTCAGTCATGACCTTCTCATCCTGAAGATTAGCTTTTTTTTTTTTAAAGCCACCGCTGTGAATGCCGTTGTTGTATCACAAGTCAAAGCAGCCAACCATTTCTGCTGAGCTACGCACCGCTGAGCTCTCTGATGAGAAGCATCACATGTTTAAAACCACTTACCTTGAGAGCTAGCTTAGCAACTGCTCACCACACGAATCTCTTCCACTGGCATATAGCCTGAGCTGCACCTCCTGGGGCTGTCACTGACAAAGCATGGTCACTGAGGCCTAGACTAGCCCACGTGCTAACTAAGGTGGGTAAGCTGGACCTCGGCACTGCACACAGGGCGAGCACGGCGAGGACTTGGGGCTTGGCAGTGGTGGCCCGGCGCTACCTGTCAGACATAGTGTAACAGCAGCGTGCTCCAATTAATGCTTCAGCTGTGATCGAGCGTCTTTAAAAGCCACCGAGACTTCCTCTAGCGCATTCTCACAGACAAGTGGTACTCTACTTTACAGTTTGTGGTTAATATTCACTCTTTCAAGCAACGTAGCAAGCAACCTGATTTCCTGACTTTTTTTTCTCTCTTTTTTTTTCTCTTTACTTTTTTTGCAAATTGCTTTGCAACCCTCAGCTCAATTAGAAGGTATCAACATCACAAGTGAAGTGTATATTTCCGTTCTGCTATTTATCTGCACTTATCTAACATGTCTCACAGTCGTGTGAGAGTGACATTCCCATGACTACATAAGTCAAACTAAGCATTAAATATGTACAGAAATGGTGTCACTTAAGACTGATGAGAGTAAAATCATTTTCATGTACTGCACACCAAGGACAATTTCTAGAGTGCCGTGAAAGACTCCTTCCTAAATCCAGGTGAGTCTGCACTCCTTCTCCAGTGGCCCTGCCCCTGATGTATACGGCTACAAATCAAAGGGCTGAGAGCAACCACGGCTCCATAAAACACAATTGCAAGCACCATGCAGCCTTGAACTGACCCGGGGAGAGGAAGAAAAAGCGAAAAAGAAACAAGTATGGCATGCCTCACATAAAGCATAGCAAATGCTCCAGACAAGATGCTTTTGTTTGGGTGGTCGAGGGGTCGGCGTATTATTTGGAAACTCTAGAAGTGTTTGGGTACTTGGAGTTTTGTTGTTGCTGTTGTTGCGTTTGTTGCTGCTGTTGCAAGACACATTTAGCTACACTTAAACCGGGTTCATTTTGGATGAAAATGGGTTTGGGATTTAATCACAGAAAACATCGCCTTCATTTCTAAACAGCCATGCAATCAGTTGGCAAGTTTGAGGAGCCTTTCCTGAAAACACATCTGTCTGCATCAATACAGAGGAACGTAATGGACTGAAGGCCCATTAGTTACATGTACCTTTGTTATTTTAGGTATTTATCGACCAGAATCCATTGACTAATTACTATGCAATACCTCATTAATTTACCATGAGCGAGGTCATTGTCATTAATAAATCAATCATTATTTACTAACTGGGCAAAATTCAATCATACAGCCAACCAAACCATTAATGGCTCTGATGTAGGGACAAAGCTATGAAGGGTGGGAATGTTTGCCATATGTTACATATTTAATGGCTGGAAATATTCATGCATGCAATACATTTATGGAAAAAAGCACACGGCCCCAGATTAGCGATAGCTAAATCATAAGCAGACCCTGGTTTCTGAGCGCACTTCGAGCATATCGGCTGTCCCAGACTGATCTCTCTTTACTCTTGTTTAGTCTAATGCAGGTGGTCTTCAGAATGATTCTAATTAATCCAATAAAACCCAGGTTGTTTTTCTTCCCTGCGATGCTCTTTGACTGAGCTGGATTATTAGAGGCTGTAATGAAGCGAAAAGAGAGGGTTCCCAGCGCACGAAATAAACCAAATCAAATGAAACAAACGCTCACAAACATCAAGCCTAGTCTCAGGCACAAGGCCTGCTAAAGACAGAGCTTTCGGTGGTGGACTAAGACATATTTCTGAGCATACAGTACAGTTGTTACCACATAGAGCTATTCTCATAATGGTTGTTTAACTGTATATGTAAAATAGCCACGCTATATAGAAGTGGATGGCTTTCTTGGTTTTCTGTTTCTCATTGTCTTCTCTCGCCGACACAGACACACAGAAAGACAGACAGATAGGCACGCACACACACACACACACACACACACACACACACACACACACACGCACACGCACACGCACACACACACACACACACACACACACACACACACACAGACAATATGTCATTGAGGCAGTCTTAAGAGGACTTTTCAACAGGTAGGTCAGCTTTCAGCTCATCTCCACAGATCAGCATGAGGGCCAAAAAAAGAAAAGAGAGAGGGAGAAAGGAGAAAGAAAAATGCAGCTCTTTTCATCCATCTGTCTGACAGGCTTGTTGGGATGCCAGTGAGCGGAGATCAATGGGAGGAAAAGTGCATTCCCACAGTTCATTGTGCTAGTCGGTCACATCATAATCATTCTCCTCATCATCATCATCATCATCATCATCTGAGCTCAGGCAAAGGTTCAAAGCTTTCCTTTATAGTAACTACTGACTAGCACTATTCTCATGATGGCCTGATGTGTTTTGTGTATGTGTATCCGGGTGGGTGGATCTGTATTTGTGTGAGTTTGTGCCTGTATTAATTCTTGTGTCTCTGTATGTGTGCGTGTGTGCGTGTGTGTGTGTGTGTGTGTGTGTGTCTGTATTTGTCCTTGTGTGCTTGTGTGTGTGTGTGTGTGTGTGTGTGTGTGTGTGTGTGTGTGTGTGTGTGTGTGTGTGAGTGAGCGAGAGAGCGAGCGAGAGAGAGAGAGATGTCCTTTTTCATGCCTGCACGTTACACAATGGTGGCCACCTCAATGTGGCGAACCTCCTGCCTGCTGATTCTACGCTGTGTGTTGAGCGGAAGATTAATAGGGCTGAACATTTGTTAAACAGGCTGCTGCTTAGAGGACTGATGAGGTGCCGGGCCTCTGAAAGGGCTGCCAAAGGAGTGGCTGGACACGGGGGCAAGGAGACAGAGAGAGACCCAGGGACAGCAGTTTGCACTGCAAATATAGACCCGACCCAGCACAGATGGTTAATGGAAAACGGAGCCCACTTGGTTGGTTCTGGTTTAGTTTAGTCTAATTTTCAGTTTAGTCAGTTTAGTTTCTGTTCTCACTTTCCGCTTGCTTGAGAGAAATGAAACACAGAGAGAAGTAGTTCAGTCAGTCGGGGTGGTTTCTTTCTACTACAACAAAATCGGTTAAGACAATAAAATGCTTTTGACGTCAGTACAGGGACGTCTATGAACTGAACTGGTGCGTTTTTGATCTGTGTTTCTGTGTACGTGTGTGTGTGTGTGTGTGTGTGTGTGTGTGTGAGTGTCTTCATGTGACTGCTTCACCTTTCTGTGGCAGTGTAAAAGGCCGTGTTCTAATTACAGCAGGAGGGCAGGCTGCGGTCAGTTCGGTGATCACGCACAGCTCGCCCGCCGCGGAGAGAGAGAGAGGCCCGTGAACAATGGACACAGTGTGACAGTGCACAGCCACCACTCGCCCGGCCCTTACATCACTACCCCTCCCCCCCCCCCCCCCACACACACACACACCCTCTAACCCCCCACCCAACCACACACCCCCAGCCCTCCAATCCAGGGACGCAGAGAGCACACTAGAGTACTGGGGCCAGGCAGGCTGGTAGGCAGGCAGGCTGCCTCACAGGCTTCTAGCTAGAGCAGGGGGGGTTTGGGAGGGGGGGGGGGGGGGGGCATGAGTACTACATCATCATGGAGGGTCACACAGGCTTAACAACACATGAGAACGCATCATCCTCATGAAGGGGAAAAATAAACAGCCGTGGGATTCCGTTGGAGTGATCCGTTTAAAGAGTAGTGAGCGTAGCACAAAGGAAAACACTGCTACGGCTTTACCCGCACACGCAGGCCGGCTATCAAACGCCACAGGACAATCTGTTCCCTTCCAGGTTGTAACAAACAAAGATTGCCTTTTTTCCCTCTGCAAACTTCAAATGTCAATATAACCCCCAAATAAGCGAATATCAGAAATAATTGCTGTTTTCTTCTCCTCATGCTGGTTCTGTTCTTATGAGTTTTGCATAATGGCTCCAACAAGGGGTGTTGTTTTGACAGGTGGTGAAATCAAGTCGGGAGGAGAGGGAGACAAGGTTCAATTTAGTTTGTGAATCTTTTAATTGTTGCATCGTTAATTAAAGCAGAAAAGGGAGGGAGAGAGAGAAAGCGAGAGAGAGAGAGTGAAACACTATTCATCATTCTGTGTTATGCATACATGGGAAAACACATTGTGCTTCTGAGCAGCTCGACGTATGCACAGCTTAAAGGGGGGAGGGAGAGAGAGCGAAAGGAAGAAATCTGGTGTTACTTCAACATACTTACCGGCTCTTCACAACTGGAGTCTGTAGTTTTTTGGAGTTTGCACAAAACAAATGTATGGCTAATTAGAGATTCTCATTACGCAAAGCAAGTCAAGTAATTATTTTACATCATGCTGCCGTTAATTGAATGATTCTTCAATGTCTTTTGAAAAGATCTCCTTTCTTGTCTTGTGTTTTTCTCGGCAGAGACAGGATGAGAGAGAGACCATAAACAGGTAGATGAGCCATATGCTCTTGAATGAAAAAGCACTTCTGTCGTGGCAAATGGGCTTTTTAAATATTGAACCGCTGCATGTCTATTTAATACGGGTGATGTTAAATCTTCTTTATTCCGTCACTTTGATAAACTCCCGAGCTAATCTGAGAGAAACTTTCCGCTCGGAGAGGAGCTCTCTGTCAAAGCGCTTATGCAACTGTTCTCTCTCTTTTTCTCACACTCTCTCTCTTTCTCTCTCCCTCCCGTTCTCTCTCCCTCCCTCCCTCTCTCTCTTGTTCTCTCTCTCTCTCTCTCTGTCCATAGTGCGTGCTTTTTAAAAAGGCAGCCCTTGCACATCCTGTTTAAGAAAGCCACTAATCTTATCAAAACCATCAGGAAGTCAGACTTGACTGGAAATGCTCGTGATTCTTTGCATACGTTACAATTTTTTTTCCCTCATCTTCTTCTTTACCACTATTGTTTGCAGCTGTGAGCGGAGTGGCATTGTGGCTAAAATCATGACTGCGTTTCTCACATGGAGATCGGGCCGGGCCCTGGAAGACGTGCGAGTGCGAGGAGGCATATGGAGCAGAGTCGTGGACGGAGGCCTTTCTCTCTTATTAAGAGTAAAGTGCGCTTTATTATGGACTAATTGTAAGCAAAGGAAGTGTGCTGGGAAGGCGTGCTCTCGGGAGAGAGGGTGGAGGGCCGCAGGGAGACGGGGGCACATGTTTATTTATCGGCCTTTATCGGAAACGCTGGGGCCATTTCTCTCCAAGGATCAGAGACACAGAGCGAGAAAACGGCAGAGAGAGAGGGGTGGGGAGAGAGAGAGAGAGAGAGAGAGAGAGAGAGAGAGAGAGAGAGAATAGTGCTACAACGCAGGCCAAGTAAGAAAGTGTTTGCCTAGATGCCAGGACTTTACTGTAACATGCCATGTGATTTGAGGTCTAAAGCAGAGTTGGTCAAGGCTCAAAGGGACTCTTACAAATAGGCCCATTTTGAACTGCACAACAAACAGCTACACACCCTCATGTGCTATTTACTGAAATGAAAATGAAATAAATTATCAGGTGCTTTAAAGCAAAGTCTTTTTTTTCTCTCTCCAAAATGATTGATAATATCACCATGCCAAAGCATGTGAAAACCATTGACAAGTAAGGGGCCATTTGCTGCCTAATTAAAAAAAGGAGAACATCTCTCTGATACCCTTTAAGAGTATCATGAAAGGCAGACATCTTGGTCCAGGCCCTGATTGAGCTGCTTTCGCTGAAGGGCCAGGGCGCGTGGTCAGAGCGAGGCGGGCAGGTGACAGGAGTTCTCTTTCAGGTGCTGGCCTGCCTTTAGAAGGGCACAGGTGACGGGGGAGAGATGGAGCACTTTTGGCCGCGGCTCTGGATTCCTGCTATCTCTCCGCACTATAAGCCACACAGTTCCTCTGCCTGGCCAGCGCACAGCATTTTTATCATTCCTCCCTGCCCTCCCCTGACCTTGAACATGATAATGCATTCAGCGGCTCTCGCTACAATTGCCGTCAACAGGGCAGGGAGGAGTGAAAGAGAGAAGGGGAGAGAAAGAGAGAGAGAGAGAGAGAGAGGGAGGGAGGCAGGGAAGAAAGGAGAGATAAGTTCATAAAAAGCAAGGATGCTTTAATGAAAAATGACCCCTCTGCAAGGCATTCAGGAGGGGTCTCCCAAGAGAGGCTAAGCGGTGGCAGCAAACGGTTGGGGGAGGGGGGGGGGGGGGGCTCCAGCACAAGGATGGGGATTACACCACCTCCTCCTCCTCCTCCACCTCCTCCTCCTCCATCCCCTGCAACCCCACCACCCTTGCCTTCATCTGTTTTGGGTGCGGCGCGGCTGGCCGCATTAACATGTTGTATGGGTTACGGTGAGCATGTTGTCCGACGGTGAGCCCGGCACGAACACTCGGGCGTACAGGAGGTCGGGACCCCGGCGGATCACTCCTCTGCCGGCAGGCCGCGAGCAGCTGGGGGGGGCCTGGGCTCAGGCCGGTATGTGTCATCCGCTGACAGGCTCATTAAAGAATAAGCTCCCGGCCGGAGGAAGCGGCGGAGGGATTTAAATAACTCCACACGTGGACAAGGAGCGCTGCGGAGGAGCTGAGTGCACGGCATGTTAAAGAATGGAGCAGGAGGAGGAGGAGGAGGAGGAGGAGGAGGAGGAGGAGGAGGAGGTCAGGTACGGAGAGCACCACCCGCTGAGGAGTGGGTGAGCGACGCGAGAGGGGTGAGGTGGGAGGCTGGTACGGGTGCTACTGTAGCATGTGGTGCCCACCAAGCGCTACGGCTCTGTGTGCCCATGGCTAGCGGCGACTACTGAGGGGCTCTATGTGTGCTGGCCATCCCTGCACCTGTGCGTGCTGTTCAGCCTGTGAGTACTACAGGGCCCTGCTCCTGCTCCTGCTCCTCCACACAGCCTCCGCCTGCTCCTCCACCAGCTCCACACAGCCTCCGCCTGCTCCTGCTCCTGCTCCTCTAGCGCCTATTACTGCCTGCTAGCGCCTAGCGCCTAACAGCCCTTCACAGCGCACATCAGATAGTGCTCACTCTGCCTGCCTCTTCATCTTTCTCATACACACACAAACACACACACACACACACACACACACACACACACACACACACACACAAGCACACACCTACACATACAAGAGACACACACACACACACACACACACACACACACACACACACAAGCACACACCTACACATACAAGAGACACACACACACACACACACACACACAGTCTACCCTTACCCTTTCCCCTGGGGAGGCAGCTGCAGCGACCCTGCTGACATCACCCTATCGGTAGAAGGGTTTAATCTCTTCACCCTCCGCCATTTCAGAGGACCCTGACTCTTGTTTGTGCTCCCACCCTCCCACCCCCTCCGTCTCTCCTTCCCTGCTCCTCTCTCTCTCTCTCTCTCTCTCTCTCTCTCTCTCTCTCTCTCTCTCTCTGTATTTCTCTCCATTCCGCCCTCCCATCTTCCCTCCCTCCTCATCTCACCCTCCACCCACAACCCCCCCCCCCCACCCCATATTTTCTCTCCTGCATCTGATTAAGTTAACAATGTGCCGTTATTTGCATGCTGATTTCGCAAGGTCCCTCTCCACTCTCTCGCACAAACACCGGGACTGGATGAGGGTAATGTGATAGCACAGCAGTCAGCCAGCCAACGCAATCTCACTCCCAAACCCAGGTGTGTGCTATCCACTTCCCCCCTAATTCCTTCCCCGCTAATATTTTAGTCCTCCTCTGTTTTCCTCTCCGCCCTGTGTCTTATAAGGGCTGTATTATAATCAAATCTGGTGGAGTAAAAAAGGGGGCAAAAACACTGTCTTTTTTTTATTAATTATAGGCCAGAGCTGATGTGAATGTATTCCGAAAGCATCTTCAAAATAGGTCGGCATACAGTTTTCTATTCTTATCACATTTAAATGTCAACATGGTGCAAAGCTCTACAAATTAGTTCAGGCAGACTTCAACCCCCATTTAACATTTAAAGCTCCATTCTGTAAGCCCCCAATGTGTGATTCCAATCAGTTTACACACACATAAAAAGGGGAGCGGTGCGTCTTTCAAACTTCTCATTTCAATACCGATATTATTGCCAACCTTTGCCAGAGACTCTGCTGGTGGGGGAGAGACAGAGGGGGAAGAAAGCAGTGGCATATAAAGCAACAGAAACAATGCATTAGCTTTCATGAATTATAGATCCTCTCCGTCACTCTATTCAAGATCCAGGGATTTTTCTGCGTGTCTGCATACATCCTCCACTGAGATGAATAAATCAAAATGGGGGGATGGATAGAGATGGCAGGAGAGGGGGTCATTTCTTCAACACGTTCTCAAAGACCTATCTGGGAAGTAATGACTACATAAAAACACAAACCGGGATCAGCCTTAAGTACAAGCAACGCAGAACACCTCCAGAAAGACTGCCGTCGATGTGATTAGGGAAATCAGAATATCTGAGAAGGAATTGTGTCGTTTATTTACCTGGCTGCCCAGGGAGGCATGCAACACACTCTGTGGATTAGCATGCCGCTTTATAACACAGCCAGATCAGTCTACACTGCCTCCTGCCATTTACCAGCACAGCACAGCACAGCACAGCACAGCACAGCAAATCACAGGCGCCCACATGAAGTCAAGAGATCCCAATCAGTGAGATCTGGGAGAATGGGAGGTCAAGGTTAGCCGCTCATGTGCGCTGCTCTTCCAAAAGTATCATTTTATGTCAACAGGGTAGCAAAAGGTAGCCTATTAGCGGATGCTGACGTCTGAAGTGACCCATCTATTACATCCATTGACTCACACACACGCACGCACACACACACACACACACAGAGATACACACACACAGGCATAGTGTACAATATGTGTCGGGCTGTTTCACACCATGAAAAGCCAGCGACGGGCTAAACGTGGAGGCCATGTGTGACCCACACACACACACACACACACACACGCGGGCCCTGGAGGGGTGTTGGGAGTGTGAGGAGAGGATGCGCTCCACATGCCTCATTACCCCGCTGCCTCTATCTCCGTCCTGCACTCACTGGGCAGCCGGGCTGAAATGGGCCGAGCAGCTCCAAGCAGCCGGGCTGATGGGCCGAGCAGCACCACCACACACACACCACACACACACCACACCACATCGCATCACACGCCGCTCTCTCCACCTTCACACATGGGTCAGGTGTGTTCCGTCTGTTGTGCGGAATCCCTTTTTCAAAATAAACGTGTTCCTCCCCAAAAGTGGCTAGAACAGCTGAGCGTTTGTAAGACAGCTCTTGCTCCTGCTCCACACTGCTGAGGGACTGAGTCTCCCTCCTGCCTTACAGTACACTCAACACGCTGCTTTCTGTGTTCCACTGCAGTCTCCTGAGGAAGCACCCGTGCGCTTCGACCTCCACCCCTCTAAATCAACTCCCTTTTAGAAGACCACAAGCACTCTAGCCCCCCCCCCACCCCACCCCCCGTCCCCCCCTCCCTCCCCGCCTCCCCTCCAGGTGCAGTCTTCCTGCTCCCGTCTCACTGCAACAGGGCCCTTTAAACAGGCTAATGGATCTTTTCTGTGGAAATGCTCTTTGGGTGTGCCTAATACGAGCGTGCTAAAATGTCAGAAGAGTTATATATCCCTTTATGCCCCCAGAGGCCCTGGGGGGTTTAATTGACTATAGTGTAAAGTGAGTTGGAGAGCAAGATGAAGATGAATACTTTTCATTACCAGACAAACAGAGCCCAATGGCTCTCGTCAAATTGCCAGGGAGCGGAGATTCCCCAAAGTTAAAGCACATTGTCCGTCGCCTAATTATCTCAGTGAACTTTCCATGGCATTGTTTCAAAATTATTAGAGGTTTTTTTTTTTTCCTTACATTAATTTGAGTTGAATAGTTCAGTGATGGGGACAAAGAGGACGGTTTCAAATCATGTCTACACGGGGATGTGGCGCACATTATAGATCTGATGTAGGCCAATGAGTGTTTTTTTTTTTTTCGTTTTTCGCTCTTTTGTTTACTTATAATCTGTACACAGATCGGTGCATCTCTTCTCAGATATGGAGCGAACCTCTGTAAAATGTGCCTCAGTTTGAGTCATCTGAGAGTTTGAAACTGTAAATTGCACCTGTCTCTCTCCTCCTCTCTCTCTCTCTCCCCACTGTCTCTCTCCTCCTCTCTTTCCTTCTCTTTCCCCCTGTCTCTCTCCTTCTCTCTCTCCCTCCCTCCCTCGCTCCTCGGTGGGATGGGCCGGGCTGCTGGGCTGCTTCTCCTCCTCTCCTCTCTGCCTGTGATAGCCGGGCCTCACCGCACTGCGCTCATCGGCTGCCTGGCGACTTCAAATATTCATCAAACGCCGGAGAAGAGAGAGACGTCGCCGTCCCGCCGTAGTCATTTACCAATTATTTTGAGTACCTGCTGACAGGTGCGTGTCACAGTCTGCTTCCCCCATCCCCCCCCCCCCCCCCCACTCCTTCCCAACCACCTCCACCCAACCCCCCCCCACTCCTTCCCAACCACCTCCACCCAACCCCCCCCCCCACCCCCCCTTCCAACGGCCTGCCTTGCTCCCGCTGCGGAGGAAGGCATCGAGCTCCAGGCAGCGGGGAGGCGGAGGAGGACTGATGTGGAGCTAGCGCTCGCAAGTGAGCAAGAGAGAGAGAGAGACAGAGAGCGAGAGAGAGAGAGAGAGAGAGAGAGAGAGAGAGAGAGCGGCGCTTTGATTTCTTTTGGGGGGGGGGGCAGTTTCCAGCTTCAAACTTCAGCGCCTGCCTGCCGAACATCGCCCCTCACACGCAACTCATGCCATGGAGAGAGAGAGAGAGAGAGAGAGAGAGAG
Organism: Sardina pilchardus; assembly: GCF_963854185.1. Lineage (NCBI taxonomy): Eukaryota > Metazoa > Chordata > Actinopteri > Clupeiformes > Clupeidae > Sardina > Sardina pilchardus. Next base: position 3,653,207 of record NC_085004.1, read on the forward strand.
AGAGAGAGAGAGAGAGAGAGAGAGAGAGAGAGACTAGTGGAGGAAAAGTCTGCAAACAAACAAACAAGATCGGAGACAAAGTCTGTGTGTGTGTATGCACACACACACACACAATCTCTCTCTCTCTCTTTCTCACTCACACACACACACACCCAGTGTAATGGCTCATTAAGGAGGAGCAGGGGACTATACCAACAAAGTACCTATCAGAGGCTGTCACCATGCACTCCCCACTGATGAAGAGCAGCCTGTTAGAGACAAAGGCAGAGACAAACTCTCACTAATAGACATAAACACACACACACACACACGCAGACACATGCACACACACACACACACACACACACAGGTACATTTCTTCTGTCTCCATCAAATGTGCGGCGGTGACAAGTTGACTGGGAGCGGGAGGCTCACAGGAGATGCCTATGGAGAGGCTTTACTTAGGAGAGATCTGAGGGAGCGAGGCCTCCTCTCTCTTGAATAGAACACACTAGAGCATGGAGATAATTATGTACTGTGTCGTTATTGTACGCATGTGTGTGTGTGTGTGTGTGTGTGCGCGCAGGCATGTGTTTTTAAAATAGAATGATGCACTCTTTGAGCAGCACAGGGCCACCAACTGGCATTGAGAGTCGGGCAACAACAACCCACTAAAGAAGAAACAAGATCGCTGCTCTCATCACCACAGCCAGATAAGAGAACAGCTGTGAGACTGTGTGTGGGTGTGTGTATGTGTGTGTGTGTGTGTGTGTGTGTGTGTGTGTGTGTGTGTGTGTGTGTGTGTGTGTGTGTCGCTGTGTGTGTATGTGTGTGTGTGTGTGTGTGTGCTTCTGTTTCTCTCTCTCTCTCTCTCTCTCTCTCTCTCTCTCTTTGTGTATGTGTGTACCAGTGTGTGTGTGTGTGTGTGTGTGTGTGTGTGCGTTTCCTCAAGGGTACTTCAGTCCTCCTTATAGGTAGAGAAGTTCAACAAAAGAGAGAGCGGTGGCGAGGAGCAGAGTGAAGGAGAGGGCGCAGGAGAAAAGACCAGGAGAAGAGAAGAGGAGAGGAGAAAAGACCAGGAGAAGAGAAGAGAAGGAGCCCGCAAGAAAATGACAGAAATGTGGAGTGGAGAGAAATAGCGAAGCGTGAAAGAGAACAGAAAGAAAAAAAAAACACATAAATTGCGTCTTTACTTCTCCGGTGGAGAGGGTAATGCTCAGGTAACTGGAAGTGCTGCGGGGATTCAGAGTGTGTCTTCTATGCGTACGGTGAGGTCATGAGAAAGCCATCAGTCTCAAACACACTTTTTTGGGACTTTAAAGGGCCGGCCCATTTCCCCTGCTCCCCCTGTTTACATATGACATCAGCCTGTGTGTGTCCGCTCCAGTGGGTCACGCAGTGGTCACGTCCACTCCTCTGTTCTCCGCAGCACCCTCGGCCACCTGGGCTCTCTCAAAGCCCACCACACACACACATTAGCCATAACACACACTCACTGCTAGCTCACATTATTGTGAGTTTCAAGTAACCCCCCCCCCCCTCTCCAGTCCCTGTTGAGTGAAGTAGTGTGTGTGTGTGTGTGTGTGTGTGTTTGATGACAGTGGGGTGTGTTGTTTCTCTCTACTGCTGATAAGGAGATTGTGTGTGGAGAGAGCATGGGCCATAGCGCCCCCCCCCCCCCCCCCCCCCTCTCCTCTGACTGGGTCGTGTGGGGTACTTTGACGTGGGACAGGGGACTGCTGCGACTGCGGCTGCTTTGCTGGTTTGTGGCTCGGCGCTGTGGCGGGACCGCGGCACGGCTCTAATCCCATAGGCCGCCACTGACCCGGCCCGCCGCGCAGCGATCCTATCGGCCCTCCGCGATCCGCCTCTAATTGAAAAAAGCCCTCCACCATGTCTAAACCTCTCCTTGCAACTCCAGCGCATGTTGTGTCTGCACAGTGAATCGGATCTCTAAGAGGCTTAAGAGCAAGTGTGCGCTTGTATGTGTGTGTGTGTGCGTGTGTGTGTGTGTGCATGTGCGCGTATGTGTGTGTGTGTGTGTGTCTGCTTATGTGTGTATGGCAGCACATGCTGCATTTGACCCAACATTAAAAAAGAGAGTGAGCAGGAGACAGCGATTGCAGAGAAGGGAGAAAAGAAAGGAATTAACCACCTTTACTTGGTTTTTAATTAAAATGAAGTCCACCTCTGTAGCAGCACTCTATAAATATCATGCCGGTCCCCAGTGGCACCAATGTTAGCGAGTCCTACCAGGGCTACACACCTCAGCAAAATAGAAAAAAAAGACACAAGATAAACCTGCACCACAACAGCGAAATTGGGACAAGGCATACAGTACGTCCTTCTGTGTATTTTGGGACCGGAGTCTAATTCAGCTGGATAATACTACAAAAATTATATCTTTTTAAAAAAAGGAGGAAAGAGGAAAGGAAAAATCAAATTTGAAAAGAGAGAGAGAGAGAGAGACACACGGGGGAATATGTGATGAATCCAGGTCTTAGGGGTGTTCCAGCGAGTAAAATAAGGTTGAACCTCAATAGGATCAACATTCAGGGCAAAACTGCAATAAGACTAGAAATGTGACAGTGAAAATGATCTGTAATTAGGACAAACAGCACTAAAAGCAAGTGCAAAGATAATTGTTTTTTGGAGGGGTGTGTGACTGACTGTGAGGAATCCCAGGGCGGCCAGTTTGTGTTAGCAGAGAAAAAGAGATAGAAAGAGGGAGGAAAAGAGAGAAAGGATAAAAAAGACATAAGTGGAGAGAGAGAGAGATAGGGAGAGAGAGAGAGAGAGAGAGAGAGAGAGAGAGAGAGGGAGAGAGGGAGAGAGAGAGAGAGAGAGAGAGCAAAGACAGGATGTTACAATGCAAATATGGGTGGTGGGAAAGAAAAGCACAGAGTGGGCGAAGAAAGTGCAAAAGAAACAGGATGATTGAGAGAGAAAGATTAAGTAAAAAGAGGAGAGAAAGAAAGCGGGAGAGGCCAAAGAAAGCGAGAGTGAGAGAGAGAGAAAGAGAGAGACAAAATGAGAGAGAGAGAGAGAGAGAGAGAGAAGGTGGGGGGTGTTTAAGAGAAAGTCACTGAAGGTGAATTCAGCCATTGGGTTTAATAATAAAAAAAGCGTACTTGAACAAAGACACCCTAGCGAACACGGACCCATCCATCATAAGAGAGGCCATAAAACACAACAAGTGTCCCCAACATGCTTATCCACTCACACATCTCCACACAAAGAGCTCCATTGTTGGTGTCTTTCACAACATGCTGGGCTTTGATGAATTCGATTCACTAAAGGAAAGCAGCTCAGAGGAGAGCTGGGCCTGGGAGTTTGAAAAATGCAGCTCAAACAAAGATATGAATGAGAATTTTAAAGAAAAAGTGTCGCGGGCTGGGACGGTGACCTAAGTTTCTGTCCATCCTGTTGAGGTACAAGTTGGCACTGTGATCAAAATGTCCTTGAGTGGAGGTAAACATAATGTGTTTTTCAACTTGTGTCATTCCAGTAGTTTTTTCATCTTTCCATTCTCTCAATTAGATTCTGTGAAGTCTGTGAAGTCTCTCTATGATTAGCCCGGCACAGCTGTATTTCCCTTAAACTACAAGAAAGCTATCCAACTATGACGTGAATAAATAAATTAATAAATAAATGTACATACATAATATCCCATATCACAAGCATAATTAAAGCGCTGGAGAATGTTAATCTATGGCTGGCTGCAAAATCTGATTGAACATATGGTTTTCAGTGTGTGTATGAGCACCTGACCGAGGATCACAAAGCGTTTCTGTCTGTAAGCTGAAGTCAACTCTTGGCAAATGTGTAACATAAGCATAATTGTGTTTGAATAGACTCAGACAAGAACTAAAAATACACACAATAGCACAGAGATGAGCAAAGACAAAAAAAGCGAGCGGAATCGTTTGTCCTTCAGCTTTGTGCTTTCTCTCCCACTTTCCCACACCATGCCAATAACAGTGGAATAAACGGATATGTGAATTAAACCCCATTGTCTTCAGAAATCTGCAACTAAATTTAGTCTGTTTTGTTTCACGCGATAGAAATTTTTTTAGATGTTCTGCATTTCTTTGCCGGAGCTACAAATCTGACATTGTGTTTGCAGTGGTGTGTGAGAGGAGGGAGAGCGAGCAAGCGTGCCTGTGTGTGTGCAAGCATACGCAAAAAACAGTTCAGCCGTGTGAATTTTGCAATTAAAAAAGACACAAAAATAATTATTCTGCAGCACACTCGGGCGACATATCCTGAATCGACGATGCACGGATCACGTGTTTAATAAAAAGGTTAATCAGTTGTTAATCAGAGGATTAATAACTTGTTATTTTCTTTACAAAACCATTAATATTATGCCATAAATATTTAATGCTGATGGGTCTTTTTTGGGGTGGGGAGGGGTTGGAGATTGGGTAGAATGAGCAGTACACTGTTCTAATGTGCATTAATCATGCTTTGTTAAAGACAAATAAATTCATTCATGTTTATTAATACAAGCTTGGAGACAACAATACTCTTTACATTATTTAAAAAGTTATTAATAAAGTATTTATCACGAGTGCCACTAAAGGACAGAGAGGTTAGGGGCTCGGCAAGGCAGCCCAAACTCACAGAGCCTGAGGCCAAAGTTCATTAACATTTAAGGCGAGGTACAAATGCTTTGGGGAGTCCGTCTGTGTACACTAGGGACCTCAGAATGGGTGGGGGGAATGACAAGCTGAGTGTGTGTGTGTGTGTGTGTGTGTGTGTGTGTGTGTGTGTGTGTGTGCGTGGGTATGGGTGTGTATGTGTGCATGTGGGTGGTGGAGAGGGTGGGGGCTGAACAGAGATTTTCTGTCCGTCTCTTAACAAATTACCCTGCCGATTTGCTAATCAAAGCAAAACAAATATTGCTTTTCGTTCGCTCCATTTGTTTGAGCGAACATACCACATTCCCAAAATACTCGTTCCCAGTTCAAATGTAATTAAATTGTGCCTTTAGTAAAAACATGCAGTGGTACTCCAATTAGTTCTGTTTTTGTCATTCAAAAAAAAAAAAGATATATATTGGACTTGGGTGTGCCCTAGGCACTGTCGCGTCCCGGAATGATGTGATGTCTTTTCAGTGGCTGGTTTTCGGTTCGTTTCCCCACCACAGACGAGGGAGACACACACGGGAGGGGGCAGATAATGGTTGGTGCTGATAAAGAGCATGTGATTAGTAGGTAGAGCTGAATTCAGAGCACCAGAGTCCAAGGGACTAAGAGGTTTCATAGCTCATATTCCTTAATATGGAGATGTTACTTGAAGCGTTGCAGCAGTTGCTGTATTTGATATTTAATATGTTAAGGCCACTGCTGTGGTTGCAGTGGCTAAAGTGGTTTAGAGGTCAGAACAAAGCATATAACAATGAGTATTTTGTAAACAAGTATAATTAAGAGTTAAGTGGAGGCTGTTCATGTGCGATCAGAGATTAGAATGAAGAGGTATTTGATTTGCAGGGTAAGTTGACTCAAGGAAAAAGAGAGGTCAAACCTGAAATCCCATGTTTACCCACATGGGCCTGGGTCTTAATGGACTATTTCAATTTGATCTTTGGTATTTTGATTTCTCTCTGCCAGGGATATTTGTCTCTTTCCAAACAGCCCATTTCATCCAGAATTTAATCACACAAAACTTAAGAGCATATTGCCAAATTGATCTGCCTAAACTGTGTATTTTCATTTAGATATAGATTGTGTTTTTATTGAAGGCACCGAATGGATTTTCCTCGCAAAATGCCATCCATCTACCTGTCGATGCGTCTATTCAGTCGTCCCCTGGCCCCATGCACAGGGCCTATACTTGATATACATATTGTGCATGTCTATACACCTTTAATGGGGATCGATTGCGAGCAGGAACAAACAAATGTGAGTGCCTAAGGACATGGCAGAAAACAGGACCTCTTTTCCCCCGGTGGTCAGAGGAGAGCAGGGCTTCATACAGTGCACACACAGCATCATGGCGGCGCGCGTAGGTGATTTATCTGGGCTGGTCAAAGTTATAAGCTCGTTTGGGTTCCAGACACCTTGTCTATAAAAGCCTGCACTGACAGCATGAGGCAGAATAAATCACCCCCAAATGAGTGGCGAGCCTACGAGCCAATGACATTGGGTGACATACAAACATGTTATTCCCCTGTGCTCCCATGCAATGCACATTTCATTATGTCTCTTTTTTTCCTCTCCTGATTACACTCTGTGCACTTTTATTGTCTGGATGAACAGAGGCAGGGAGGGGAGGGGGAGAAGAAGGCGGCGGGGGTGGAGGTGTGGGGGGGTGGGCGCCGTGTGGGGGGTGCAGTAGGGGGGGATTGCAGGAGAGGAAAAAGAAAGAAGTGGGATGAGTGAGGTGAGAGAGGTGAGAAAGAGAGAGAGAGAGAGAGAGGACAGAGAGAAGAGGATAGAGAGAGAGAGAAAGAGAGAGAGCGAAAGAGACTGAGAGAGATCCATTTTGTGTTCCGTTAAACACTGATTTCATCATCTGGGTAAAACACATAACTTAAAACCGAAATCAAATATTAAAAATGACAGGCGGTATAAGTGCGGTGAGTGAGCCGGGGTCACGGAGGGAGGGAGCGCGGGCGGCTTGTCAGGCACTATCTGTCAGAGTGAATTAGAAACAATCAGGGGCGACTGAAAGGAGAGGTGATTGTTATTAAGCAGCGGGGCTGTGAGCAAGCTCCCCCAGATGTGGCCATGCATATAAAAGAACAGGAAGCCAGCAGTTTAATTCAGGAAGAGCCGGCGTACATGGCCGCACAAAGGAGGAAGGACGGGGGGAGGGGGGCCACGGAGAAAAAGGCCCTTTGTCGCTAATAAGCTGGAAGTTACTTTGATAACAGGCAAGGGTTAGGCACTGGAATAAAGGCACTTTTCTTTTTTTTTTTCCCCTCAATCGTTTCTCTCTCTCTTTTTCTCTCTCTCTCTTTCCCTCGCTCTCCTCCAAAATTCTTATTTCCACAACGAGGAGCCATGGCAGTCAGTCAATATCTAGGGGGGAATATAATAGGAGTGGAGAAATCAGGGGTGAAATGTAGATAAGTCGACCTTAACACAGCAAGAGGAAGGGATGGCTGGGCCCATATATCAATTACCCTCCTGCTATCATATGAGGAGGATGATGTGGGAGACGGATTAGGTTGGACACCCCCACCCCATCCCTTGAGGTGCTCTCGCTTTCTCTCTCTCTCTCTCTCTCTCTCTCTCTCGCTTTCTCCCTCCCTACATATTTCTCTCTCCATCTCTCTCTCTCTCTCTCTCTCTCTCCCCCCTGGATGGATGGATAAATGTACAGACGTGTTGTGCTTGTGTACTACAGGACCCTGCCACAAGTGCTGCTGTCTGTCTGTCAGCGGCTCTGGGAAGTTCCTTAGAGACACTCATCTCAGCCCCTGATTGTCATCACGGACAACGGAAAGGGGAAGGAGGGAGGGAGGGAGGGAGGGAAGGGTGTGGGGGGGGCGTGGGTTGGGGTAAGGGAGGGGGAGGGGGAGCGCCGATGTGTACAATATGTTTTTCAAAGGGAGCGGAGGCTTGATTTGAATGATAAGGAGAGACGCTAATCTGCTGGGATATGGCCTCAAAGGCACATCGACTCTGACACTTAAGCCCTCGCGCCACAGGGGGAAACTGCGCCCATGTAACCACCCCCCCCCCCTCATGCCTCCCCCACCCCGACCAAGGGGAAAGAAGACTCTTCTGCATGCGTAGGCTCTGAGTTCAAGAGCAAATCCACACATGTGTATGTAGCCTGGTCCAGTGCTTCCTCTAACAAGGAGAAGGAACATTTAGTCCCAAAACATTTGACTACAGCGCCTTGACGAGCAATTTATTTCCCTTTCGGAACATATATTTTCCTGATAAGCTCTCCACATGTAAAAGCCAACATGGAATTGTAAAAATATTATACTAGAGTGGCTTAGCTTACAGTAAAATCTGCAGAGGAGAAGAGAGAGCGTTGGACACCATGTTTCTTCTCCTGGTGTGCGGCTGGTGTAAGACATGTTGTTAGTGTGTGTAACTTTGTGACGGCCTCTATATCAGCGTGATTCTCTGGAGAGATTTCTCTTGTCTCCTCGCATGCAGCTACCTGTCAAGACGAAGGCATAGCTTTAGCTCGGAGAAGTCTTCACAGCCCCGCAAAATGAAGCACGTAGCTGTTGCTGTTGTCACTTTAAAGGAGCCTCTTTTTTCCCCCTTTAAATGGTAAGAGAGCACTTTGATTTCCATGTTTCTTTGTAGTCAGAGATATCTCAGGAAATGATCCTTGCTGTGCGATTTTAGTGATCCCATAATAGCTATAAGTGTTGAAATGAAAGCTCCCCCCCCCCTCTCCAGTGCTCAAGTCTCATGTATAACATACTTACATGAGCCTAACTACCATGTGCCTTTAAGGCTGATGTTTGGAGTTGTGACTGCAGGGCTGTGGTGTTAAACACGCCATTGCAAAGTATTCCCTCAGGTAATGACAGAGTATGTATATGCAGACGGAATAAGAGGGAGAACGTCTAGAGCGGGAGGGAGAGGAGGAGAAGAGAAGAGAGGGAGTGAGAAGGGAGGAGAAGAGAAGAAGATGATATAGACTGAGAGGAGGGGGAGTGAGAGAGCAAGTGCACAGGAGACTGAAAGCGAGATAAAGAGTGTAAGGGGAACTGGGAGAGGAGAAGATTAACATCGAAGGGAAGGAAGAGGGAGATGAAGAGATGTATAGAGAAAGAACAGAGCGAGAGAGAGAGAGAGGAAGAGAGATAGAGAGACAGCGGGAGACGGCAGGAGGCCAAGGGACAACAGGCTGGAGTGAAGGACAGGAGAGAGGGAAGGAGGGAGGGAGGGATGGAGAGAGAGCGGGTGGGGGGGGGTAGAGGTGGCCCGTGTAGGCAGCACCTCTCCCCCCCTTCACAGAGGCATGTCTTAGATTTCAGCGCGATTAGATGGTGAGGGATAGGGAGATGTTCTGGAGGGGCATTAGTAATTAATCACTGCGCGAGCTGGGATTTCCACTCGCACTGTCTGGCCACGCGCCGCATCTCAGCTTCTCTCTCTCCGAAACAAACCCCTGCCACCGGTGCACCACACCGCACCGCACCATACCGCATCGCACCGCGCTGTTTACGCCTGTCAAAGCCACAGCCACAGCCAAGGCGCTACTGCGTTTCGAAGACGGATAAGCGAGCAAAAACAGGGAAATGATTCAGATGTGTGTATTTTTTTTTTCAAATGGAAAAGGACAAGTAAAGGAGTCTTGAGAGGCCAGTGGCTTTTCTGCCACTACTGCGATGTGCTAATTATTACCGTTCCGGTAATGAGTTTCATTTTCCTCCGCAGACTCTCCATGTGCTCTGAGGCCTATCTGGGGCTGCTTTACTGTGGAGAAGGCTGACCATAAAACCAGAATGGCCTTCACTTACTGCTCCCGCACACCAACCCCGTGCCTTTTTTTATTTTCTGTACTATGAATAAATTTAGTCTGTCCCGGACATGAAAATGTCAAATACCTAAAATACACCTAGGCTAAATAGCGTATTAATTTTTAATGCGCGCTCATCCTATGCTGCTATTCTCATATCGGCCCGTCTGCCAACAGCTGTTGCAGGGTCCCTCGCAGGGAATTTATCATCCATCTCAACGAGGAAGGGAGCATTGTTCACCCAACAAGGAGGGCTTCTCTTTCTTAATTCATGGATCTGTGTGCTTTATTTGTAGTTTTTCATCTTAAAAAAGGACAAGCTATTCATAGTGACTTCATTTGCTGGATTGATGATTTTTTTCTCTTCCTCTTTTTTCGCTGCTCTTTTTGGAAATTGTATGAGTCGACTCATTTGACATTTGTTGTCGGGCTTAATGTGCCTTTAGTGTGATGTGGGACTGAGCTGTTGGCACTGGTTAGCGGAGTGAAAGGGTGAAGTTGGAGGGCTGGTGTGTGTGTGTGTGTGTGTGGTGATTTATAGCTGGTGTTATATGCATTTATATGTGCACTTTTAAGAGCCCCCTGACAGGTGCGGATTATAGTGGTACAGTGCATACAGTGAGAGGCTAAATGTAGAGGGTTGTGCTAAACCTGTGTGTGTGTGTGTGTGTGTGTGTGTGTGTGTGTGTGTGTGTGTGTGTGTGTGTGTGTGTGTGTGTGTGTGTGTGTGTGTGTGTGAGTGTGTGTGTGAGTGTGTGTGT
>NC_085004.1:3668390-3675890 GCF_963854185.1 Sardina pilchardus
CAAGGGGGGGGGGGGGTGTTGGAGGGGTAGAGGGGAGCCAGTGCGCTGGAGAAAGTGAACATCTGATGTTCTATGTGGATAACAACAGCCCCTGCTATGCTGCTGCCGAGGCGGAGAATAATTTAAACCAGTCCCCCCCCCCACACTCCCTCCAGCCAGCCCCCTCCTTGCTCTCTATTCTTATGTTAACATGGCTAAAGTGGAATGGGCCACCCAGCAGTGAAAACTTAAGTCCGCGCTTGAGGAAAAATAATCCATTTTCTCTCCGTCTCCTCTATGTAACTTTACTCACTTAAGACCGTATATGCGGGCCCTCTCAAGCCCAGGCGATACATTCGCCGGGGCCTTTAAAGCATATTACTTTTCACACAGTTTAAGAATAATAAACGGCTCGCTTAGCCAGCCTGTTTTCCCTCCGCTAATGCCACACAATGGCGCTGGAAGAATTTGAAAGTCTTTAAATTCAGAGTAAACACTGCACTCTTTGTTGATTGTACAGTCTCTTTCTTTTTTCATCTTCATCTTTTTTCTCCCTCTCTCCCTCTCTCTTTCTTTCCCTTTCTCTTTCTCTCCGGGCTTGTTGTGTTTTTTCTCCAAACAATACATCTCTCTCACATCTGAGGAGCACACCTCGCTGCAGTTTTATAGGTTAAATCCTGTTGTATGGAGAGTAATATTTTATACTCGTGGTTTATTTTTATGAGCGTGTGTAATTAACGCAGCATGTCCTATCTCTCCGCCATCGATGCCAGGGCCTTTATTTAAACAACTTTATTGTGAAATGTTTGCATTCTCAGCCCTCACGGGCCCACACACAGATTATTATTTCATACTTCTTGGGGACGTTTTGAAAAGTTTACGCTTTGAATGGTTATTGTTTTTGATTACGGCAGTTTCTTTGGATGAATCACCGTGAGGGATCGGCTCAAAAACATGTTTACAGAGTCCGGGTGTGAACCTGAAGGCCTGGCTCCGACCAAATGCATGTTCAATGCGTGATTTATGGTGCTGCAGATTAAACTATTTATGTCCGAATGAGTGCAGTTGTTTAATTTTCGATGCTTGGGGCCTTCTCTTTTTTTCCTTCCTCATGGAGTCAGTGTGTGTGTGTTCGCAGTATTTAGTAATAGAATCAGTGTGCTAGTGTGAGTGGGGCCTTAAGATAAAATGTTTACATTTCATTACTGTGGTCAAAAGCTAAAACCAGGCCAGCCAGTGAGTGGTATCGCCTTATTAGCGGTGTTAGTATTGAACTGTTCCATTACACAAGGAACCAATAGATGACCTCACACATACACAGGCATCAGGCATACACATGCACACGCACACACACACACACACACTCTCTCTCTCTCTATCTCTCAAACACACACACACACACACACACACACACACACACACACACACACACACACACACACACACACACACACACACACACACACACACACACACACACACACAGCATGGCCACAAGCTGTCTCAATCAGCGTGTACAGTGAGGAGGGTGGGGGTGCCGTGGACTGGTTTCTATGGTTGCAGGGGAGGGTTCAGGGTGCGCGTGAGTTACGGCCGGCGAGACGAGAGGAGACGAGACGAGACTCTGGGCCTGATCAGATGGGGGAGCAGATGTCTGCTAACGCTGCTCTTCACTGACTGATGCCCTGCACGGCCGGCCATAAACTGGGCTGGAGGTGCCGCCCGCGTGTCAGCGCTGCACAGGTGTCTGCCGTGGCATCACATCACTGCACATGAGCACGCAGGTAAAGGAGACGCGGCCACACACACGCCATCAACGCCAGCCTCAGACGGGGATCTTCTAGACTATTCTCTGGGCTGAGTGAGTACGGAGTACGGAGGGAGGAGGACATATTCTTGAATGGGCTGAATATGTGAAAGTGAATGGGCCAATCTGGAGAATAACCATGATTCAACACATGGCAAACGTCTGAAAGGAGTTTCTACTTTACCTGTCAATCAAACTGACTGTAACTGGGTTCCTTGAAATCTGAGCCAATGCCGCAGTGTAAGGGAACAAAGTCAAAAAAGGCACGGGGGCAAAAAAAAAAAGAGAAAAGAGTACTCTGGCTCTGGCATGTTCCATTATTCATCTTTCTCTCCTTTGGTTATGGGGAAACCCTCCCAACACCCTTTTCCTGAAGCGCAGCGCTCTGCCCATGGGAGAGGCCCCGTCCTAAGCGATAACCTCGGTGCGGTGATATCGGCCTGCATCTCAGCCCCCTCTGAAGGGCGCGTAGCTCCGCTGTGTTGCACAGATGGGACTTCTGAGGCTCCGGCCTGTCATCTTTTGATTAAGCAAAGGAAATGATTTCACTTTAAAGTCATCTCCTCCCCCCCCACCCACCCACCCACACACACACACACACCCGACTCCACCCCACCTCCTCCACTACCGCGACAGCCACCCAGGGCTCACCGCTCTCACCCGCTCGCTCATTCACTCGTTCGCTCATTCTCTCGTTCGCTCGTTCTCTCGTTCGCTCGTTCGCTCTCTCTCCCTCGCCCACTGCTGGTGTCCTTTTCAGTTGGCTGCTGCCACTTCACATGTTTTCTTTAGCCTTGGCTAGCTCTCGGACACTTTTTTGCGACGGTGCCCACATCTCTGTCAAAGACCCTTTTCCTCCGCAGACGGACGAAGTGCGTCGGCAACACGCTGCCGAGACACGTTCTAACACGTGAACCCACTTCCCCACACACACACACACACACACGCACAAAAAAAAAAAAAAAACGTTTATCGAGTGGAAGGATCTGCCTCGAATCGAAGTGGTGGAAAAGCGAGCGGGCGTTTTTGCGGCGTGACAGCAGCGCTGGCTAGGACTGATTTAAGACTTGACCCTCGCTGGAGCGGTGCGCTGGACCGAGTCGGCTGACCCGGCGCTTGTAAAGGGAGCCGTGGTGAGACGGGGACGCAGACGCGCCATCCCTCAATAAAACACCCGCGCAGACAGACAGACAGACCCCCAGTCTCCGTTGTCACATTAAAACAGCGCAGAGAGCAACACATCTGCAGACGAGCCACAAATCAGCCCTCTCCCGCCCAGACTGAGCTGCGGCTCTGTGGGGTGGCCTAGGAAAGAATCTGGGGGATCCACCGCAGCAAGTGCCCAAACGCTGTCTGTGTGTGTGTGTGTGTGTGTGTGTGTGTGTGTGTGTGTGTGTGTGTGTGTGCGTGTGTGTGTCTGTCTGTCATATTACAATCCCACATTTATGACGATTCCCGCTAGGCAGTTGGAGCAGATATGAAAAAGTGAAAAAATGTCCATTGATGGCAGCAATCACTGGAAGTAATGGAAGTCTCCCAGATGTACTGTACTCCGCTGCACTGGTTACAGCTCCCAGACACGGCTCAACCCTCTCCCCTCCCTCCACCCCTCCCTCCCTCCACCCTTGGCCATGTTTCCCCAGGCAGCCGAAGCATGGTAGTCAGGGTCAGGAACAACAGTGCTTGTACAGCCCAGCGTCAGGCCAGGAGAAACAGATCGAAGGCCCCACCTGCCCCGACGTTGACTAAGCACTTCTCGGACCAAATCCGCTCTGTTGAAACTGGAACCACTGACGCTCGACCAGAAAACTACAGGCTTACTTCTGGTTCATTGAGCTGAGGGCAGGGCACACCGACTCAGACAGGATTGCTATACTAAGACGTCTGGATGCTAAAATGTGAAAAGAGTGTATGGTGACATTAAAAAATATCAGACAGACAGACAGGTGGACAGATAGACAGATATAGAGATGGATACATAGATATACAGACATATAGATGGATACATAGATTGATAAATAGATGGGTAGATAGATAGATAAATAGATAGATAGATAGATAGATAGATAGATAGACAGATAGGTAGATAGATAGATAGATAAAAAATGAGCTTGAGACTTAATTGACTAAAGCATATGAAGTACACACAGGACTCCGTGCCATTTTTCAAGTCTGCACTGCAATGCTCCAGAGTGCAGGATCGATGGTACCTGGCTCCGACCCACTCTCACCAGTATCATTCAAACCCTTTCAATTTTTAATCACCAGCCTAACACCACATCCAGATCTGCTATGGCCCAGCCAAACATGCAGGACATACAAATATGACAGACTGTGTGTGTGCATGCAGCACATGTCCACGCATGCCGACACGGACACACATGAATATTAGAGCATAGCACATGTATACACTCACAAGCAAACACTATTAGTTTGCCAAAAGGTGTGCGTTTTATAACATAAACACACACACACACACAGTGAGAGAGAGAGAGACACACACACACACACACACACCAACCCACACACACACACACACACACAAACGATAATGAGTTTGGTCTCCGGGCTTTATTATAGAGCCCACCAAACCCAGGCCAGCTGTCTTTGACCTTGCTCTGCCATATTCATTACATCATTAAGTTACCTCTTCATTAACTTTTCATTATTTATGGGGGCTTTTGAGCAGAGTGGGGGGGCTTTATCAAATACTATCTTTTGTTGAGCTCACAATACAGACGCCCCCCCCTCCTCCCCCCTCCCCTCCTCCTACTCCTCTACCCCCCCCCTCGGGAGAAAAGGTCTGCTATGCCTCAGTGCCAACACAGCTATCAGACATGACCCCTGTCATTTCATACCCCAAAACCCCTAGCAGACAGAGACGATGAAGCGATCCCAGACGACATGACAGACAGTGGCCAAATACCTGGCTGCACCCTCCACCAGAGCTGCTCGAGAACAGCAACTAGCATCACACAGCACCTAGCCTGTCTGTCTGCTGCGGGCCAGCCAGAGTACTGGCTAATTACAACACATATAATCTTACTTCATATAGCTCAGAGCCAGAACAAAATATGTGTTTTTCTTTTCTTTTCTTTTTTTTTTCCTCCAAAAGGTTGTCCCTGAGATTAGGCTGCATTTACATTTATATTTCAATCACATTGTGCCATTTATGTGTAGGAAGGGGGGGGAGGAAATCAATGCTCAATGCCATTTGAGTTCTGCAAACAGGCCTCTGTGTAGATAAACATATTTGTGTGCTCTCCCCTCACACGCAGCTCCATCGTGCTCCCAGGGCGGAGTGGCGATCTGTCATTAGCGATGCATCGGCCCCAACACAGCCACAGATTGCCTTTTAAAAAAGTTTGGCCGGCGACCATTTCACATCGGAGGCCAATTATAAATGGCAAATCACAATACACAGATTTCTCTCTCTCCCTCTCTGCATCCCTCCTTCCTTCCCTCTCCCTCGCTCGCTCCCTCGCTCCCTCTCTCCCCCCCTCTCCCCTCCTGCTACCAGACGCTGGCTTGGCTCCATGGCTGCTCTTGAATAATTTGGTGATAGCCCTTTGTGCGACGGCGGCCGAGGCGTTTGGGTTTTTTCGCTCGTTTAGCACGTGGGGGAGAAAACATCCACTGACCGTCCAGCGGGGGCCTGTCCCCGGGGAACACCTGACTCGGGAGATGGGCTCCGGCCCCGGTCCGGCGCGCCTCCGGCTCAGATCTGGGTCGGTTACAGACTCCCCAGTCAGCTGCTCTTTGAGTTGCGGAGCGTGTGTGTGTGTGTGTGTGTGTGTGTGTGTGTGTGCGCGCGGCCATCTTCCCCTCTCCCCTGTAAGCTGGGCTAATGACGCCACGGTGCCCATTACTGAGTGCCTAGTGCTGCCCGGTCTGTCGCAAGTTCCCCTCCCCATCCACACGCCATCCCATGATCATTCACCAATTACGGGAGCCTAATGCATCTAGAGCCCACAATCCCATGGAAAAAAAGGGAGAGTAAGAGAGAGTGTGTGTGTGAAAGAGAGTGAGTGAGTGAGAGAGAGAGAGCGAGAGAGAGAGAGAGAAGGCAGCAAGGGAGGAATCTCTTGAGAAACGCTAATAATATAACTTAAAACATGCTGAGAGAGAGCATTATGCGCAAAATGGAAATCAAAAAAGAAAAACAGAGTGTAATTTAAACTGGGGCAAGGATGGAATGGGTTTATCTTACAAATGGTAATCTCCGTCTCATATCTCCCTCTCCCTCTCTCCTCTTCTTCTCTCTCTCTCTCTCTCTCTCTCTCTCTCTCTCTCTCTCTCGCTCTCACACTCGCTCCCTCGCTCCCTCTTTTTTGAACTGAACTACTATAATATCATTACAGGAAGGCGCGCGCGGGGAGAGAGGTCTTGGCCTGGCAGAGGTAGATCTCTGCTTTATCACTGTGAGGGATGGAGGGGAGGAGAGGAGCGGCGCTGGGTCCAGCTAATAGCCCCGGAGCATATGCAGGATCCTGCCACATGACACGCTCATAAACACAGGCCTCTGGGGAGGAAAAGGCCCGGTCAGGAGGCAGGAGTGGACACACACTCCTGGAGAACAAATATGATCACACGCTGCCACAGGGCTGGGCGAGTTCCACCGAGGCCGATATCTAATCACCTCTGTGATAGAGAAGCTGAATGGGGACGCCAGCGATTCCGTCCAAAATATCCCAAAAATGCGACGCGCGACAGAGATAGCATGGGGAGATTAGCCAAAGGAAAAGAATGGCTCATTTAGTTTGAAGCTCCGAAGAAGAATGTAAAGTAACATTCAAGGCCGCGGGAATCATTGTGCAGATAATGAAGGGAGAGAGAGAGAGAGAGAGAGAGAGAGAGAGAGAGAGAGGGAGAGAGAGAGAGACAAAAGGAAGTGCCTCATAACCTGTGTGTTTATCGCCACTGAGGCTTGAGTTATGCGAAATAATGTGCAACATTTTAAGGCACGGCAGATGCCTCCCAAATACAATGGGCATGTGCAGACACACACACACACACACACACACACACACACACACACACACACACACACACTAGTCAGACTCTGATGTTATCCTGTAAGACTTGCATTTTCCGAGCAGCTGCATTGCTGAAAAGAGGTGTGCTGATATATTTTAATCACTTTCTCTAGCATGGATGATCAGCACGTCAAATGGGCTGTGGAGTGATGTGCTGTTTGAGCGGGGAGCCGCTCGGCAGAACAGAATGTTACTGTCCTCCTTCTAGATCTCCGCGGCCCGCACACCCCTCCCTGACAAGCGGAATAATCACCAGGGGGGATGCATCTCACAACGTGCACAACTTCCGCCACTGTTGCTGCAATTATTTGTTTGTACTCTACTTTCAAAGTTTTAAAAGCAGCTTTTTTTTGGTGCTGTTGTTGTCCCCCCCCCCCCCTTTTTTTTTTTTTGACAGATTTTTAAAATCTTTTGTCAAACATTTAAGGAAACCTGGGGAGTTCACAACTGTATATTTGTGATAGAGAGTATGAAAGGCGTGAGGAGAGGAAGAAAGAAAGAAGAGAGAGAGAGCATCTGTTCATTGTGAATGCCTGCCCCGCTGTGACTTTGCACTCTTCTCTTCACCCGTAAGACACTGGAGTGCCATGAGTACTGCACTTCTCTCAGGATTACTCCTCTCTCTCTCTCTCTCTCTCTCTCTCTCTCTCTCTCTCTCTCTCTCTCTTTTGCTCACCC
>NC_085004.1:3678390-3683390 GCF_963854185.1 Sardina pilchardus
TAACTCTGAGCGAACCACACCGCACAACAAACACACACACACACACACACACACACACACACACACACACACACACACACACACACACGCACACACACACACACACGCACACACACACGCACACATGCACACAAACACACATACACACACACACACGCACGCACACACACACAAAGCAAACAGGGCACAGCAATTCACCCTATTCCCAAATGAATATGGCCAGGCCAGTAGCATTTCAGTTTACCCCTAAAGAGCAGTAGCAATCACAAAAGACTGGAATACCCAGCGAACAGAAATACCAGAAATATGACTTTCAAAATGGCTCCTAAAATCTGTTCTCGCAACGCCATGTGGTGGCACTGGCTTGACACTGCTGGGGTGAAAAGCTCACCCTCAAAAAATGTCAAACATGGCACATGGCATGAGGTCACCTCTGAATTGGACTAAAAGCGAGTCTGGAATTTAAGCAGTCATCCAGCCTTCTTTTTCATTCCACTAGCGCTGATAGACCTACTGTAGGATGTGTTGTTGTTATTTATAAGTTAGTACCCATGTGTTACTGTATAATTAATTAACACAGCGTTGTGAACTTCATTAAGGCTGAAAACAGTAATTTATGACCTGTCTCAGGCCATTTCAGTGGCACAAACTCTCACACACACTCACACACACTTACACAGACACACACTCTCTCTTTCTCTCTCTCTGTCGCTCTTTCTCTCTCTCTCTCTCACACACACACACACACACACACACACACATACACACACACACACACTCACTCTCTCCCATTGCACTCGCAGTCATCACACATTGAGTAAAGGGAGGGGGCTCATACCCAGCCTAAACAAGGCATCTCAATTGTTCTGGAAAAAGTGAGTCATGCAGCGAGGCATATTCATCAGATTAAATATGAGAGGGGAGATGGGAGAGGACAAGAGGGGAGATGAGAGAGAGCGAGAGAGAGAGAGAGAGATAGAGAGAGCGGGAGAGAAAGAGGGAGATAGGACAGGAGGACTTGAGCTCCACACATCGCTTCCCCACCAGTGCCCCCACAGAAAAGCACAGGTGTGCTGTCACACACATCCATGATATAGGTTATAATGAGACGTTCAAAACAAATTAATCACACGCTCGGCATTCCGCCGGGTTTCGTGCAGCGAAAAAAGATATCGGAATGGTATGTGCTGGAATCACCAACAAATAGCTGCTTTATCCTTGCTAAACAGAAAAATGAGAAACTAAAATATACCAGTTCGCCCCCAAATAAATTTGATACAAGGGCCTACATACTTTCCTTGTTTTGGCTAGCAAGCTCCTGAGGTATTCTCCCGCTGTGAGGTATGGCTTTTAAAACACAGGCTCGGTGCGCAAGTATTTTCTTCTTGGCCAGGTTTTGGAGTGTCTTTCGCCGTATTGATTATGATACAGGCCTTCTGCACCAGTGGAGGCACAGCTTGAGACAGATGAAGCTGCTCTAGCGTCGGGGAGCAGAGCCCACTGTTGACTTGATCTAGCGTACTGTATGTACTTTAGTGTGTACCAACACCAGCGCGTCTCCTCGCGTCTCCGCAAGCTACGTACTGTACTGTACAGCGCAGCCAAACCACTTGAGGATACATCGCTCACAACTGCAGCTACCCCCAAAGACAGAGAGAGAGAGAGAGAGAGAGAGAGAAAAGAGAGAGAGAGGGAGAGACCGAGAGAAGGAGGGAGAAAGATAGGAGGAGAGAGAGAAAGAGAAAGACGGCGCAACGTAGCATGACAAGGAAACATCATGGGAGCCATGTTCAGGGGAGTGTGCACGGCAATATGTTATGTCTTTTTTCTTTTCGTTTATTCCCCCCCCCACCCGCTCCTCTCTTTCTTGCGGTGCCAGCGAGCCTGGTGGCGGCGAGGGCACTGGAGGTTAAAATGTAAAGGCGCGCTTGGCTGTGAAACCACAGATGGACGCGCAAGGCTACGGTGACTGGCACGTCTAACGACTCGTCGGCACAGCCTCTCCGCTCGGAGTGGGGTGCTGTCACGTCGACTGTTGCGCATCCAATCGAGCATGTTTGTCATGACACGCAAAGAGAAATGGGGTGGGGGAAGTGGAGTAAGGAAAACAGGAGAAGGAAGGAGGACGACGAGGAGGAGGAGGAGGAGGAGGAGGGTAAAAAAAAAGAGAAAAAGAAAAGAAAGGAACACCAGATGCCTTGAAGTGACAGATTGCTGGAGAGCAACCCTCTCAATGGCACCCACTTTCTAAGAGAATGTTTCTTTTCTTTTCTGTGTGTGTGTATTTTATTTGTGTGCGTGTGTGTGATTGTGTGTGAGTGTGTGTGTCTGTGACTGTGGGTAATGGTTGTTGGGATGGGAGGCTGCGGTTTGAAGTATTTTCTCCTCAGGCTGCGGGAGGTTTCCCAGGGTGCTTTGCCACTGTGGCACAAGAGAAGTGAGTGTGGAGGAGGGCGGTGCGGAGAGTGGTGTATTGCAGTGCAGTGCGGCGTGGTGTGTGTGGCGTGGCGTGGTGTGTGTGGCGTGGTGTGTGTGGCGTGGTGCAGGCAGCGAGCGCGGGTGTGAAAGCGGCTGTGACCTTTCCCCTCGGCTGCATTGTAAACCGCACGGCGTTTCCCATAAGACTTTAACAGCCTGCGAGGGGTGTCTAACCCCGGGGTTAAAGAGCAATCTGTAACCAATTAGCCGTTTGACTAGCAAAGCCGGCAGCGGCTGAGCAGGAGGAATGCGGCCTCGCGACAGGGCCACGAGCAGGGGAACGTGGGTGGTAGCACCGCACCGCGCCGGGGTGGGGGCCGAGGGGGTGGAGGGGTGGATGGGAGCAGGAGGGGGGTGGCTACCTGGAGAGCTCCTGGTGGCAGGTGGAGAGGGAGCTGAGGCCGACGCTCCCCAGCCACGCTGCTCCTCTCTCCCCACCAGACAGGCCCCGTCTGGGGGAGGGCCAGTGTGGGGAGCAGCTCAGCCGCCGCCGAGCACCACAGCCATCTCAGAGGCCCTTGTGGTGGAGCCCTCCAGTAATGACTTCCAGCCCTGGTGTCAACCGATGCCACAAAAGAAGCAGCGCGACTCGAAAATCACTATCTTCACAGAGGACAGAGCGCGAGAGGAGCAGAGGACGACAGGGAGGTGGGAACTCAGAGGAAGAACAGGCGGCGAGAGAGAGAAGGAGAAAGGGAAGAAAGAAGGGGTCAGGGAGGACAAAAGCGAGTGAGAGAAGGAAGAGAGAGAGAGAGAGTGAAGGAGGAGGAGGAGGAAGAGAAGGGGCTGGTTCGGGCGCGGTCTGTGCTCTCCATTTATCAGAGTATCTGTAGAGAGCTCGGGCTCGTTTAATGAGCCGTGCGCCCCCTTACACATGTTGACGCGCCGCAAAATAAGATCCATTTACCTCCAGCCCTGGCAGCCGGCGTTAGGGAGCGCGCGTTCCGCCTGCCAACCCGCCCCCCAATCGCCTCGCTCGCGCACAGGTTAACACCCCACCCCCCCCCCCCCCCCCCCCCACAAACCCCCCCGCTCTGGACGCTCTCCGATCGTCATCGATACCGAGCCACGCCGCAAGCACATCCATCTCTTTAGTCTCGTCTGGAGCGTACACAAAGCTCCGAGGCCAAGCCATGAGGAGGCCGCTGCACTGCTGGTTGTTAGGGCGTTAACAGTAAGGACACAGGGCACCGGACTGCTGCTCCATATGACGGGGGTCGAGGGTTAGCCTCCAATTCCAAGCAGCTTCGGGGTTTTTTTTCTGCCGCTATCGTGAGCACGGATTCCGCGCGGCCCAATTTCTGTGTTTGCTGAATATATCGGCATGATTACTTTCATTATCATGGATCTATGGAGCTTTTATTTTTCCTCATCAAGTTGCAAATTTGGGTCCTCTTGTCCAGTGTCCAGCTACTTTCACACCAGCCTAAATGACTAATGATGCATTTAACTGGGGAATTAGCAGGAGAGAGGCGAGAGTGCAGCCTTTTTGCCAATCTGCAGCTAACTCTCCGCCATGCCTCCATAAAAACGCAGTGGCCGCCGAAACAAAAGAGGGGGGGGGATGATGGAGAGAGAGTGATGGAGAGAGAGAGTGGGGGGTGGAGAGAAAGAGAGAGAAGGAGGGAGGGGGGATGGGGGAAAGAGAGGGAGAAAAAAGGAAAGAGGGAGAGAGAGAGAGGCACTGTGCTGTTGGGGCGAAAGAGAATTTGTTGGATAATGAGACATTTATTTTACCCACCAGCCCTGTGTGTGCGCAGCGTCGTGATGATACGCCTGTTTTCCCCCGGCCCCCATTATCAGTGCACTTGAACCCGGGATAACAATGAGTTCATGGAGATTGAGAAGTGCCGGGCCCTTAATTGTATGTATTTAGTCACGCAAACAGAGGCAATGGCCTGAGAATGGCTAGTTAGCCAATGACATCATTTTAGCTTCAGAGTCGATTCAGTGGCTTCGTCGCAAATTTGCGAGGCCGCATACATCTGCCGGGGCTGGGGGCACTGACTACCGCTGCCCTGGAAATGTTGAGAGCGTCTTCAGGGCGAGCTCTCGCTGAGACGCTTGATGTGTGTTTTGTCGGAGAGTGACAGCTTTTGCTTTTTTTTTACCCCCCTCCCTCCCTCCCCAGTTAGACTTCAGCTCAAGAGAACTGCTTTTTATCGCCTTTGGTTCATATTATAATGTGCCTTCCTTTTCTCTCTGTCTGTCTCTGTCTCTGTGTGTGTGTGTGTGTGTGTGTGTGTGTGTTCCATGTCAATCAATCGTGGTTGTGGGGAGCAGCGATGGCGGCGGCGGCGGCAGCAGAAGCAGCTGATGATCGCATCATGATGTTAGTGTGCCTGACTTGCTCGGCACAAAGAGAGGAGCGCGCATGTTTCTCAAGCAGGGATGTCAGCACTTGAAAAATCAATCACCATCTGGGCTCGCCCGCCTCGGCTGGCCTGGCCTCGCACTGGGGAGAGAGGGTGAGAGAGAGAGAGAGAGAGAGAGAGAGAGAGAGAGAGAGAGAGAGAGAGAGA
>NC_085004.1:3685890-3703390 GCF_963854185.1 Sardina pilchardus
CAGCTGCCACACATTCGACTGGTAGTAGGTGTCTCCCACATTTGCATGAATGTGCCTCGAATTTGAAGCCTATAAAAAATCCCAACAGGGAGATGCACACAGACAACAAAAACATGACAATAAAATGTACAAAAAAATAAAAAATACCCGGAGAGCGTCATGGATTAAATCCAGTGATATTCACTAGTATGGCTGAGCTAGATCTCAGGGTTGGTCGTGTCGTGTGTGTGTGTGTGTGTGTGTGTGTGTGTGTGTGTGTGAAGGAGAGAGAGACAGAAAGACAGAGAGAGAGAGAGAGAGAGAGAAAGAAAGAGAGAGAGAGGCGTGGAGAGCTAGGGGTAAAATGTACAATTTGGCAACACTGTGCCAGCGTCTTCATTTAGATAACTTTGATTCTGAAAGGCAGAAAAACGAGGTAAAGACAGCATGAAATTTCTTCTGCACCATTTCTTAACGTGCTTCTTCATAGTGTTAATTCAATTAAGTTTACTCCAGGGGCCCTCTTACGTTTGGTATTATAGCGCAAAGAAGGGAGAGAAAAGAGAGAGGGAGAATGAGGGAGAAAGAGGCAGAGAGAAAAAGAGAGAGAGCATGAAGTTTTTTGGTCCCCGGAGAGCTTTGTTTATGCACAGTATTTCATCACACTTCTATTTTTATCCCCTGCCCAAATGTAAGCTTCTGTGTAGAGTCCAGGCCAGGCTCCATTCAGCAGAGGTCCCTTTGTAAACTTAAATACACCCCAATGTGTCCTTCAACAAAGACGTCTCCCTTCCCTCTCGCCTCTCCTCTTTCTTCCGCACGGCGTTAAGTTTTAAGTTTAGGTAGTCTGTGGGTGGTGAGGTTTTTTCCTCTCTTTCTCTCACACACTCTCTCTCTCCTTTTTTTCTCCGTCTCTCTTTTTTTTTAATCAAGCATTAGTCTGGCTCCCTATTCACCAGTGCCACCAGCATAAAAATTCATCAGGATTAAGATGACCTCACAACAAGCAAAATGAAAGTTCCTAAAGTACACAGTGGGGGCTGTATCTTTCTTAACTTGTCCTCGGGGCCTTGGGAACAGAATTGTTTCCTGACAAAGTGGTCCTGCCTCGACAATGGCCACCTTTCAGCCCCTACACACGGCCAGCCTTTGGAAGAGCACAGAGGGACTTATTTCACATATCAATCAAAGGCAAGGAGGGAGGGCAAAGAGAAAGGGACCCTCATGTGGGGAGAGTGCTCCTTCAAAATCTCAACAGATTAAAATTGAGTATATGCTGGCCCCGTTTGGTATAATGCCTCAGGACTGTTTTTCTCCCCTCAAACTGAAAGACTGAGAGGGGGGGGGTAGAAAGAGAGAATAAAATACAGAAAAAAATAAGAGAAAAGGGGAAGGGGTGTAAAACATCCTTTCCCATCTTCGAGGAGGCTTGTAAAAGCGAGGTAAGGTGAGGTGAGATAAGACCACGGAGTCGGACATCTTCACAGGCGCCGGACCACGTGAGCGTCCGAGAGCAGCGCCCGGGCACTCAAGGGGCTAATCACACAGGAAATGAATTGGGTGTCGGCGTCGGTAATTCGGAATCACATTTGACCACCTCAGCCCAGATCTAAGAGACACATATAAATATAGTATTCCTGGACAGGTGGATTAATGAGGCTCCTTAAAGGCCTTCTTTATAGGTCAGCGCCGCAACGGCTCAGACACACAGGCCTAATCCCCGGCAAAATCATCTCATCTGCAGCTCAATTCATTACTACAGGGAGAGGAGACGAGAGAGGGGAAGAGAGGAGAGGAGGAGAGGAGAGGAGGGACAGAGAAGAGAGGGGAGAGAAGGAAAGAAGGAAAGAGAAAGGGGAAGTTGGAGTTGGACAGAGAGGAGGAGAAAGAAGGCAAATTGAGCAGAGAAACAGAAGAGGAGGTGAGATGGGGAAAAGTGTTAGACAAGGACCCCAGATGAGAAGGAAAGAGAGAGAGAAGAGGAGCGGGGGAAGAGGGGAGAGGGAGAGGAATGGAGTGGTGAGGAAAGAGGAGGGCAGTGGAGAGATTAGGGGAGGAGAGCAACGAGACGAAGCGTGGAGACTGATCAACAGACAGAACGAGAACGAGAAAGAGAAAGAGAACGAGAAGGAGAACGAGCGAGTCGGTCGTTTAATGGGAGAGTCATGTGTTGTTTCTGATGGGCTTCAACGTGTGTGCATTTCTGGCTAATTATAAACAAGCTGTCGCGTGAGGTGGCCCCTCTGCCCCTCTCCGCAGTAGCCGGGGGCAGTGCAGGGGCAGAATTGGGGCACGGCTACTTCGGACAGGGCACTGACACGGTATTATGTTAAACCTAATTAGATCAGGCTAATAGCTTTAGGGCTCTTATGATAGATGCTGGCCTGTGGCTCTTACGGCAACTTTTCTTCATATTTCAGCTGCTGTGTGGGAATGGAATTCATCTCCTGCCACACGCGCCCACACAGGTAGACCATGACAGAGAGCTCCCGTGCACGCCGGCCCGGAGGAGGGGGGCTGGGGTGTGTGTGTGTGTGTGTGTGTGTGTGTGTGTGTGTGTGTGTGTGTGTGAGGGGCCCTGTGGCTCTACTGTACAGAGTCCCAGGGAGCCACTGCCTGTGAGTGTCTGCAGGCAGCTGTAAGCAGGGAGAGCAGGGCACTGAGTGTGTGTGTGTGTGTGTGTGTGTGTGTGTGTGTGTGTGTGTGTGCTCTATAAATGTGTTTACTGTATGTGCAAATGGGTGCGTGGGGGGTGGGAGTGGGAGTGGACATGAGTCAGCTAGTGTCCTGGAGAATGTGACAGAGAGAGCGAAAGAAAGAAAGAAAGAAAGAAAGAAAGAAAGAAAGGGAGGGAGGGAGAAAGAAAAAGAGAGAGAAAGAGAGCGAGAGAGTGTTTGAATAAGCCTGTGCTGTGGAATTCCACCTTCCTCCGCACGCCAGCCCTCCTCGATTTGGTCTCCCATGACATTAGGCTGAGATTTCATAAACCCCCATGAAAAGGCCGCGGGGCAGGCCCAATTCAGAGCACATTAGTGATGGGTCATTCTGCCTTTTCACCGCGAGTGGACCGGCATCTCCGCTACGCTCGCCATGATCACACGTCCACCTTCCATTATTTTATAAAACACGCATTCCACACTGCCAACAGGGAAGGGTGCTCGGGATGGGGGGTGGAGGTGGGGGTGCACTCTTTGGTTGTTGGGTCAGGGAGCTTTAATGTCGCCAGACGACATCTATCTCTTCAGAACACCTTGAGGGCATCTCTTAAATGGAGGAATTTGGTCATTATGTGACATTAAACTCATTAGAAAACACTCTTTAGAGGCTGGGAGATAAAATTGATTTACAGCTGCCATTTCCACCACTGCTCCTCCGATCAATTGTTAAACTATCCCTTTTATGGCCCACAATCCCCTGCTCCTCGCTGCTCCTCGCTGCTCCCTCCTTCCTGTCCCGGTGCCAGGTGCACACTCCTGTAAAGGAGGAGGCGCAGCTCGATGTGAAAAATACCCTCCATAAGTGAGCCTCTCCCAGCCACTCACAATAAAGGAATATGATAGCTTTTAAAAACTGTGTGTGTATGTGTGTATTGCTGTGTGCTGGTGTGTGTGTGTGTGTGGGTGTGTGTGGGTAAATGTCATCGAGTCCGACCTGTGACAGCTGGGTTTTCTGCGGACGTTTAAGCCAAACGCTGTATTTCTTTGACAAATCGATAGCGCCACCATCCCTGCCCACCGGCTGCCTTGCTCCATCTCGGAGATTGATCTGCGGCTATGCAGTGGCCT
Source organism: Sardina pilchardus (assembly GCF_963854185.1). NCBI lineage: Eukaryota > Metazoa > Chordata > Actinopteri > Clupeiformes > Clupeidae > Sardina > Sardina pilchardus. The sequence goes on from NC_085004.1 coordinate 3,689,655, forward strand.
GGGCCCGCGCGCGTCCTCAGGACCAATCAAATCGGCCCGGCTTCGGTTTCAGCCCAGGGCCCGTGCGACACGGCCCGGGTCAGATGGCAGGTCACATGACAGGGTTATGACAAGGCATATGCTCCCTCATCACGCCCTCTCCTCACAATATACAGGCTACTCCATGAGCCTCGGTATACGGGGAATTAGCCATGTGCATCTGCAGTATATATATATACTGTATTATACTGTATATGTACAACATATATGTATATATGTATATATATATGTATATATATATATATATATATATATATATACTGTATTAAACTGTATATGTACAACATTTCCAATGATGTCTCAATCTTGGTCTTGAGCTTGAACTCTTTCTTTTATCTCTCACGCACAGTCATGCACACGCTCTCTCACTTTCTCACACAGACATACCGTGAAGATCTTCCCACTCTTCTCCGAATTATGACACATATTCACTTCACGTCATCTTTCCCAGTTTGGGTGGGGTGGAGGGGGGGTGAGAGAGAGGGGGAAAAAAAACCTCAATCACACCACTGCATTTAGGTGTCAAGCTCACAGGCTATCTTGACTTTAATATAAATAGATATAAATCAACATGCTCTTTTTTTCCTGAACATGCCATCAGCAGACGAGTGTGAGATTTTCACCCTCACCTCCTCAACATATTCCCCTGCAGCTGCCCAGGGCATTTCGGCGGCCCAGTTAGAAATAGCTGCTAGGTGAGCGAACGTTGGCCAGACGTTGTGGGCAGCATTTTCTCCACACCCCCTTAACCCACCGCCCACCACACACACACACACACACACACACACACAAACTCACACACACCTCCCAGCAACACCACCCAGCCGCCCGCTGTGATGTCCTCCATGGCTGGGCAGTTTAAGGCCATCACCCTGACCAGCCTCTCTCTCCGTACCTCTCCTCTTGACCTCAGGGGTCGAGGGGTCAGTGGCAGGAACACACCTCGCTCCCAGATTCCACACGCTCTGCTGACCCCTCCTGTGCGCTGGCGGGATGTGTGTGTGTGTGTGTGTGTGTGCGCAGCCGAGTGGGCGAGACCTCGCAGCTCCCGCTCGCACGATTGGATCGGACAGGCAGCGTGAGCGTGAGCGTGAGCGAGAGCGAGAGCGAAACATGCGAGCGAGCGCTGGCTGGAGTGTGTGAACACGTGCATATGGGGACAGATGAGACGCACTGGTCATCATGGTAATGGCGCTAGCGCTGGTTAGCGTGGCCATCACCCCATATGGATTGCATCATGAGAATTAGCGGTGGTGGCACCAGGCACGCCTGACACGACTCAAGGCTTATTCACACACAAGAGAGTACGCTCTGCCTCTATCGCTCTCTCTCTCTCTCTCTCTTAGCCGCTCACACTCCCCCTCTCTCTCTCTCCCTCTCTCTCTCATGCACTCATTCCCCCCGTCTCGTACACACACTCTCCCTCTGTCATACGCACTCACCCACCCACCCCCCCTCTCTTACGCTCTCTCTCTCTTACGCACTCACTCCCCCCCTCTCTCTCTCTCTTACGCTCTCTCTCTCTCTGTCTGACTCACTTGCTCAGACTGTCTGCTAAGCTCTGCTCTCCTCTGGTCTAGGCCGTAGAAGGAAAGTGCTGAGCTCATTCACCCCCACCACCTCCATTCACCCCCCACACCGCCTCCTCCTCCTCCTCCACCTCCTCCTCCTCCTCCTCCTCCCCTGAAGGCTTTCCCCAGTTAAAGAGGGAGAGCTAATGGGGGAATGACGGAGGGAGGGATAGAGGGATAGAGAGAGGGAGGTAAAGCGAGGAGGCAGGTGGTGGAGTGTGTGGCTCACCTTCCCTGTAACACTTGTTCACCTCTGCGGCTCGGCCCAATCTCCTCTCTGGCTGCCCCCTCCTTCGTCCACTCCTTCGTCCACTCCTGTCCTCTCCTGTCCTCTCCTCTCCTTTCCTCTCTCTTGCTCTTGACCCCATGGGGTTTATGGAGCCTCATATGCTGTCTCCGTCTTCTTTTCATTTGTCAAGTACACATCTTGCTCTTAAGCTGTGTTCCCAAGGCAAACCCAGGAGCACATAAATGTTCAAAAAAAAATTATTTGCACAAAATCTGCATGTCACAAATTATGGGACAGCGCTTGCCTGCCACAAACATTTCTGTATTTACTGCCGGTGCATTTTTTTTTTTTTCACCGGGAATTTAATCAGACGGAGAAAACACGCTGACGCAGAATAAAAAGGAAACATCCTCCTACTCTCTGTTTATCAGTGTGTCTTGTGTTTATTTCTCCATCTTTTCTCCAACAAAAGCCCCACAGAAATGCACTCCTGTGTTCTGTAATGCCGAGCGTTTGATCTTGACATGTCTGAGAAGATGACCACAGCTATCAAAACTCCTGGAGTCAGAATACAGCAGTCGCAAGATTGCTGGGGTTGCGAGGGGATGGGGCCAAGTGTGTGTGTGAGGCAGGCCACACATTGTTTGGGCTTTTGCAATGGATCGACTCGGTTCGGCTCGGTTTTGCTTTCTATCTTTGGAAACCGAATAGGTCATGGAGAAATCCCGAAGAGAAGCAAAAAACAGAAAAGCCATTCGACAGAAGTTATCAGTAATGGGCTGAGATAGACGCTACCGCAAACAGAGAGAGAGAGAGAGAGAGAGAAGGGGGGAGAGAGAAAGAGAGAGAGGGAGGGAGAGAGAGAGAGAGAGAGAGAGAGAGAGAGAGAGAGAGAGAGGGAGAGAGAGAGAGGGAGAGAGAGGCTGGATGTTTGATGTAAAGTGTTGACAGCTGTGCCTGGTGCAGCCTGCGTGGGGGCCTGAGTGTGGTTTGACTCTGGGGTCAGCTGCCCTTTGCTAAATGAAGACTGGATGTGATATTGTTCTAGTCATCACGACCATCTGATGTCAATTTCACACAGCGGTGGGACCCTCCACAAGCTGGTCCTTACCACCAACCACACGGGTAATAAACAAAACCAAGGCATACACTCACTCACACACACACACACACACACACACACACACACACGTACATCCACACAAACATGCAAACACACGCACACACAGGCACACGGCTACACACATTTGAACACATAAGAATCTTGTTTTTCTTAGCCCATTGTAGCCTATTATTCTCTCTGTATTTATCCATCTCTCTCATTTTCTCTCTCTCCTAAACACACACTCTCATACACTACACACACACACACGTCGACTGAGTGGTCTTATTCCTTCCAAACCATGTACCAGAGCACACACACACACACACACACACACACACACACACACACACACACACACACACACACACACTGGGAGAAGTCAAGAGTAAATTGATGCCTATGTTTGGTGTGGCCACCTGTTCCTGCTGGATGCCAGTGAGAGAGCACGGCAAGGGTTAATTCTGCTTTTGGAGGGGGCCTCTGAAACGTGCCCCCATGTGGTGCCGACTGGATCAGACAGTTCGTCTCACCGGGCCCACCGCCCAGTCCACCCCTGAACCAATCTGCAGCCCCCAAATCCCAGACTCACACTACAGGGAGCCAGAACCCTCACTCAGCCCATGGCTTGCACACACGGGCACACACGGGCACACACGGGCACACACACACACACACACACACTGATGCACATAATGCCCACAGAAGGTATACTCTCATGTTTGCATCAGCAAGACACATAATCGCTCAAACCTGAACACATCCACACAAACTAATTGGACTATGTGCTAATGAAACATATCCATGTACTTACGTACATGAGCACACACACACATAAACATGCTCACACACACACACACACACACACACACACACACACACATACATTTACTGTATACACATATAGAGCACAATCCTGTATGGAGAGCAACACACTCCTATCCAAGTTATCTGGTGACAGAGATAATTACATTATGGGGTTAAGCTATCTAAAAGATCTGTCTCATACACTTATTCATGATGTAAAGGGAGCTGTCTCAGTGGTGGATGTGATTTCAGTGATATTGTATGCAAATGCTGCATTTGAATGTATCTCCTATTTTGTCCCCAGACATGTTTTGGCCAACAGTGCGAGCGTAAATAAAATGTAAATGTGCATATGAGCCAGAAGACTGCCTTCATTATGGCATCTCTAGAGGCTTAGCTTAGCCAAGCTCACCTTTATATTAACACACTACATGGAATTAATACTCTTGAGGCATGCATTTAGGGATAAAGATTTCATGGGGGGGGGATCCTGAAAATATGTTTTCATCCTAGAATATATATTTATTGCAGAAAATACTAATGCTTTCGGGTTTTGCAAGGCAAAACAGGAATAAGACAAAAGCATAAAAGGGGGAGGGAGATTAACCTTCAGACAGTGACTCACATCCCCACAATCCACACATAAACACAAACAGACACACAAAACAACAACAAACAAAAAAACTCACTCAATGCAAAAAAAAATACCCCAACACTTTTGGATACCCCTCAACAATCACCTCCTGAAAGAAAATAGCAATCTTGTCTTTGAGCTGCAAAAAGGAGAAACCTTCTAAGAGGCTATGAATTTGGTGGAGCTGAATAGGATGTTGGTACATGTTTTACTAAAGGAAATATAATGGCACACTATTATTAGATCACATTAATCATGAGAGTGCCAAAGGCACTGACAGCAGCTCTGAAAAGGATTGAAAACGTTGGTAATGGATATAAATTACCCATTGTGTGATAAAAGGATTTTTTCCACTAAGAAGGTGGGAATAAAACAGAGAGCTTCCCAGTGCGTGGATGTAAAATATGGAATAATACAGGTTATCGGAGCGGGATTAAAATTTTAAGGGAATCAGATAGTGACAGAGGGGCCTTCAGTTTTAAAAAAAAGAGGGAGGGGGGTGTTGGCTACAAAAGTGCAGGAATTAAAAGGAGATAAAATTGCGTCCTGATTGGCTGGAGGAGGATGCCGGAGGGGGCGGAGGCCGAGGCAGGAGAGTTGTTTTGATAGAGGTCTGTCAGTTGGCACGGCGATAATGAGTCACGTCTCTCTTATTCGGTTATTTATTGTCGACTTGGCTCGCAAACAAAAGATCAATAATTTTGAGCAAATCTAATGTTGTCCCTGCCGCTAATGTGCTCGTCCATCATGGCTGCCATCTTCACATGGGAGATGGACTGAATTTTGTGCTTATGCCAGATCAAACGCAATTACATCGCATGGCTTTAATAATATGGGAGCCCTCGCGCAAATATGTGTGGATGTTTGATTACGCATATGCATATATGTGCGAGTATATGTCACATGTGAATAAACGATAATGCATGGTTATGTATGCGATACATTTCAGTCATTCCTCCTGAATCAATCTTCATTTGTTCCCTCCAGTCGAACAGTGAAATATGAAGTGCTCCAACAAACCAACTCCCCCCTTCTCTTAGCCGAGAAACACAGTCACATCAATGCACACACAAAGACAGACACATGCCAAGAGCTGTACGTTCCACTTTCACCCTTCAACTACGACACCCCCCCCCCCCCACCCCCTTTACCACCACCACCCTTTTCCCATCCGCACCCTCAGTGCTGCCTAACAGCTGGACATCAGGGATCCCTCCCGCCACACCAGCCTCTGTGCAGAGGGATGATGGATCCCGCTCATCAGACACAGATGCACCCACCCACCAAGACGTCCCCCCCGCAGCAGGCTCCCCCACTGGGGCACTAATAAAGACTGACACCGGCCATCAACTGACCACAGGCTGGAGCCCTCGGGCACCTGTGCTGTGGACATGACACGGGTCTGCTGGGTGGGGCTGGCGTTGGCATGGCCACAACAGGCCAGCAGGAAGGGAACATTCACCACAGCTCGTGAACAGGCGTGAGGGTGGGTCATAGAGAGCTTCGGAGAACATCTTCACCTGTGTGTCATGAAGACGCCGGGCAACACTCAAGGAGCTACTCTCCCTCCCTCCCTCTCTCCCTCCTTCCCTCCCTCTCTCCCCCCTCCCCTCGGCTTGCTAGTCGGTGACATCCGTAGACCACTGGGAGAGACCTGGGGCTCGAGACAAACACCGTGTTAATGACACTCACAGGTTCGTCTCTGAGAGGAGCGACATCGAAAATCACACACATAGGAAATCATTAACACCAGCGTACAGCGTGAGGCCACGGAGTGTCAGAAATCACAGCTCGTACAGACAAAGATTTCAGGCGAGATTGGATTCATAGCCCTAAAATACGTCATGTCCCCAAATACCTGAATGATGCACAATTAGACAGTCGAAAGACAAAAACGAGAAGGGGATTGTCAGTGAGCTTATAGAGGAAGCCGGAAAAGGTTCCAGAATGTAGCGCAACCAATTCATAAGAAAGAGAACGGAGCTGGGGAGAGCAAACTGCATTTTAAGACCACGTCAAAGTGTCATCAATACAAAGAATTTGAAATCTGTCCAGTGACTATATTCATGGCTTGATATAGATAGCCTTTTACAAAAAACAAGACAGACTTTTTTTTCTTTTCCTGGGATTTTCAGCCTAAATATTCTATAAAAGCTAGCTGTGACATATTCCCTTCAAACACCCCTTAACATCACTGTCATGGTCCTTCCATTTCCTTTACCTCTCTCTCACACACCCACACACACACACTCAAACATACAGCGTCAGAGTCTTTGGTATGGAAGAGAGGACTTCTCCCAGAATCTCTAAAAATGTCATTTAAAAAAGGAAACATACATATCAAAGCAGCAGAAGACAAGGGGGCCTCCCAATCTGCTTTTATGCTGGAGCACAATGTGTCTTTGAGAGGAGAAGGAGAAGGCTGTAGACATCCAAAGATCTCTTTGCCATCCACTTCCCCCGCACTGACTGGCAATACATCATTTGTATTGATGCAATATTAAATTTCAATATCGCATGTCAAAAGGTACAAAATGATAGATCATAGCCTAACTAAATGAATTATTAAAAGGGATAGGCTGTGCTGCGCTATCAGCTTCTCTCCAATCAACTATGTCTGAAAAGTACAGTTTGATGCTGGCAGCCTTTCAAAGCTTGAGTGACTCTTTTTTTGCTTTTCTGACAAGCTACTTCTCTCTCCCTCTCTCTCTCTCTCTCTGTCTCTTTCTCTCTTTGTCTTTCACTCTTCTCTGTCTTCCCCAAGTTCTCCTCAGTCGTAATGGATCAGGATTTGTGTCACACCATACCCACCCACCACCACCACCACCACCACCACCAACCCCACCCCCCCAGCCCTCCTCCAGAATCCTCCCACAATGCCGAGCTGCGTGAGTGTCGCTTCCGATTGTGGGGAATTTGAGTTTGTTTGCTTTCTTTTTTCCGTCCTGTTCGCCGCAGAGAATGCCCCCTACGTTATCTGATTACTCTAATCTGCTGCTGCCCAACGTAAGGGCAGGATGGCCGCCGTGCTCCCGTCTTATTTATGTTTGGGGGGCGCGGAGGAGGCCCTGTGGATGTCAGTGTGTGTGTGTGTGTGTGTGTGTGTGTGTGTGTGTGTGCGGCAGGCAGGCTGCTCTCTGGAGCTCTCGGGGCTCTCGCTCCCTCCACCTCCCTGCCCTACTGTCAGCGCCCCGGAGATTTCACTCCACTCCCTATTTTTAGAGGGAATGACACACATTGCAGACTGCCTCCGTATATCACTCCAAAAGCACCGTGTGCACTACAAGTTCAAAAGCCAAGTTCAGCTCCAGATTTTTTTTTTTTTTTTGGTTTTCCAACTCAAATAAAATAACTAAGAATAAGGGATGGAGGGAGTAAGAGATGTGGGATGGAGGGAGTAAGAGATGTGGCGGAGGAGGACGCTGGAGAAGAGAGAGAGAGAGAGAGAGGAGGGATTGCAGAAGTGGAGCAACACTTCCCCTTTTCCCATGAAGGACGGCACTGTGGATCCGTCCGCTCTCCCGCTCCATACTGGAGCTCACACGTGCACTGTGAGCGCTTAGACACACTGTACTGTAGCTCACACATTCGGAGGTGAGACAAATGGATTAGGTGTTGAATGCACACAGACAATATGCTTAGAGCTCAGTGACAAAAGTAAACATTACTGAAAAACCTTTTTCCTTATCTCTTTTACATATGCCCATACAGTATCCATATGTGTTTGTGTGTGTGTGTGTCCCCGTGTGTCCGTGTGTGTGTGTGTGTGTGTGTGTGTGTCCGTGTGTGTGTTTGGGGGGGTAATCACGATCCCTGGGGGATTTAATTGAAGGGTCCAGATTGTCAGACTGGTGACCCCACACAAGTCACGGCCACCATTAGTGTCCAGATCGCATGTTAACAAACAGAATCCGTGTGCCTTTTACAGTGGCGAAAATTCAATTTCTGCTCTTTGTCTCCAAGCTGCCTCTGCCCTAACGATGGTCTCTCTCTCTCCTTCTCCCTCACATGCCCATTCTCTCTCTCTCCTTTTTGTTCTGTCTCCATCTCTCTCGCTCTTCTCTTCCTTCTCCCCCCCTTAAACAACAGAACACAGAGGAGTCGTTAGGACCCTCTCTTCATTACTTCAAAAAACCAATCATTAGACACCAGAGTATATACGTAATTAGAAAATCACTTCCTTTGCAATCCTGGCTAAGTAGTTTACATACTGTAATTACAGGGACAAAATCAATTTTTAATCATTTCACTGATTGGGCTCATCAGCTCAGTAGGAACATTGTATCCTGCTTGTTGTGCGAAAGCAACATCTGGGCTAAAACAATTACCCTTTTGTGTTCCAAAACTATTCAGTACAGGGCTTTCTCCAGCACCCAGTGGCAGCCACTGTGTCCCAGTATAGCCATCTCTCTCTACCTCCGCTCTATCTCTCCCACTCTCTCTCCCCCACCTCCTTTGCTCTCCCTTTTTCATCTGCCCTTGACTGGTGGATCACGTTTAAAGCCTTATAAATCAATATGTTATAATAAGACGCTCTTGAGAAAAAGCAGCATATTGCTTTTTTAAACACCTTTGTTTTTTTTCTCACTCGCTCTCTCCCTCGCACAGTCTCTCCTCCCTCTATTCAGTTGTTGTTTTTGTTGTTGTTGTTGTTTGTGACTCACTCAGGAAAAAAGGAACAGATTTGCTTTCGCCTGAAGAAATATCACCTTATTAATAATACTTGTTCCATTTAGCTAACAATTAGACCAACACTTAATGCCCAAGACTGATGTTTGCGCAAGAAAATTAAGAATTCATTACTGCTTTTTGTTTATGTTGTGGTTGGCATTGTTGTTTGAATACATATAATGGAACAAGGACAGACATTTTATGAGGGGAACTTTGGGGTGCTCAAAAGTTACATATTCAAAGTACAGTATTGAACTCCCAGAGCAAGTGGTTCCTCATATGTTTCACCCTTTGGTGCTTAATAAAATGCTTTGTATTCTTGTCGGCACAACTCGGGATCGATCCGCATTAGGCTGAACTCTCTGTCTCACTTTGAAAAGGGAGGAAATCTGATTTTGAAAAAAAGAAAAATCATTTAATGCATTGATCACGCTCTGTGTATGCAAATCGCATTTGCCTCTATTTTTTGACTGATCAATAGGGTTAATTAACGGATTCGTTTTAACTGCACTTTGGAATCCCGTTAGAGCCGTCGACCTCAGAAATCATCCTGGCAACCCTCTGTATCCATGGAAATGAAGAGGGGAGCGCGCACAGCACCATAAATCTGAGAAATCCAATTCGACCATGAGCATGGGCGTAACTGTAAAATATGAACGCAAAGACAGCTCACAGGTAGATCATCAGTTAATGTGACAGAGAAGCAACAATTTCAAAAAGTTCCTCCCAAGAGCGACTTTTCCTTGCAGGACACGCGGAGTATCTTGGAAGCCAAAGGCCAGCAACGGATGCGTCAGTGGGCAGAATCCACTCGGAGGAATCGTCATGTTTTTGGCGATGGTGGCTGGGTAGGAGAGCTCGAGATTAATAATGGACGCTTTTTGAAATTATTATTATTCCCAAAATGCTCTTTTGTGATTTGCTTTGAAGGGGGGAAGTGCTGGGAAGATCAGCCTCGCGAAAGGGGGCCGCTCATTTGCAGCGCTTTTTCCAATTATACAATTAGTCAGGAATGTAGGGCAACAGCCTCCGTGCTCCGATCGCTCGGCCCTGGAAAGCGAGAGCCTTTTTCTTGCTCGCTGGTTGTGTACAATAAAAAAAAACGGTAATGATTCAAAAAAAAGGGTTGTAGATAACCGCCACCCTGGACGACCAACCAGCGAGCGCTGAGGCACATCCCGAAAGAACAAAATGACAAAACCGCTGACCTTATTGTTTCCGTTGCGTGCGAACAACCAAGGCAACACATTCTACACTAATGGACAAAGTCAAAGGGTCAGTTTGTTGAAGTGGGCTTTGTCTTTTTTTTTTTTTTTTTTTTTTTTAATGAACAATTACGTACTGTAGGTTCAATTGATTAAGCGGGTTTTAGCACCCGAAACCAAAAAAAGTCCTAATTATACTTTTTTTTTCCTTTTCCCTTTTCTTTTTCTGAAGAAGCGATTATAATTTTGTCATTTGCCCTTCCGATTGTCCTCTTCCAGGGGCTGATATGAAGTGTACTACTTTAATGTGGAAAAAATAACACAATAACACAACAGAAACCATCTGTGCCTGTGGATTCTGTGTAATCGCTCTTTACTGATTACACTGATGACTACATGAACCTCTTAAATAATTATCCTGCAATAAAAAATGCTAAATAATTATTATCATTAACTCCTACCAAGACTGCTGCCACTCCAGCTAATGCTGCCTAAACTGTAACAGGCAGACAGTGCCAATAAGATGTCAATCATTAGGGGATTTAAACAATGTAACAAGATGAAGTGACTTCATTAGTGCCTATAGTATAAGAGTTTTTAAAAATAAAAATAACACCCTGTTTTTGAGGCTAAGTATGCTAATTGTGTGTTTACTTTTTAATGCGTAGAATATCTATGCTTCAAAAATATAGAAAAATAAAAAAAAAAAGAAAAACTTAATGTGAAAATAAACTGAAACAATGACGTTTTGTGGAATAAAGGGGCGTTATTAGGTTTTGAGACCCTTTACATTCTCATACAGTTTGCCGTATGATGCTCCAAATTGTTTGTTCTCAACATACAGTACATCTATGATTAGTCTCGCAAGACTACTAACCCATCATAACACTGAACAAAATCACAAAGGTGCCCAAAAACCCTTTGATAGGTCTTTGCCCTTTTCTTGTCATGAGATGACACAAAATTGCATGTCGTTTTCAGATCAAAAAAAAGTGTTAGATTACTGGAACAGACTCAAAGAAAGTATTGCATTGCAAGCAGCAGGAGGGGAATGGCGCTCAGTCGATGCGGAGGTGCGGTACCTGTGGGGATAACCTTCGGATAAAGCCTGCGAGATTCCTCAAATGAAGCCTGTCTACAGGTTTGACCTCTTGCTTTGGCAGCACTGCCTGACAGCTGTCACATGGAGCCCGGCCCCGCGCGAGCGCCTCACTATTCTTAATAAAATGTTATAGCATTTGCCTGCTTCCACAGAAAAGGTTTTCATTGATTAGCACTTTACAAGCAATCAATTTCCACAAACCGGCTTGACCTGGCACATAGGACTGTGGCCTATTATGAATTAAGTGGTAGCTGCAGTCCAACAGAAAATGTGTTAATAATTATTCACTTACAAAAAAGAATAGAGGACAGGAACAAAGGCAGAAGAAAGAAAGAAAGAAAGAAAGAACTGGCAAAGAAAAGTGTTAAACCAGCCTCTCTTCTAGGCTTTGCTCTCTCTCTCTCTCTCCCTTTTCCTCTCTCTCTCCCTCTGTCTGTCTCTTTTTAAGATGTTGGGGAGTACAGACAGGCAGACCCAATCAGTCGAGCCCTGATGCAGACAGATAATTCAGCCCCCCTGTCACATGATCCCCCATCAGTCTCGGCGATGGGGATATATCGCCAGCAGCTCCTGGAATAATGGGTGCACCTGTTTACCGTGTCACCTCTGTTTGCTAATTGTCTCCTTGAGCTACATTGAGGAAGTAAATGTGTCTCCTGCTTCTGACAGGCGGGCGTTTATTTGGAAATCACATTACTTCCAGCAGGATTGTTCTTTTTCGTTTTTCCCCTTTTTCCTGCTCTTTTCTATTTTTATTTATTTATTTCCTCACTTATTTATTTCTTCGTTTCAACTTTCAAAGTGGGGGCCAGGATGCAGGGAGGCGGGGTGTGTGTGCGTGTGTGTTTGTTTGGAGGGGGGGGGGGGGGGTGGTGTCGAGAGTGAAATGGGCTGCGATACAGATTTCACTTCCTGATTAGGGGAGGTGACAGTGTTCGGCTGAAAAGTTCACATCCACTTGTTTTGTCGAGGAGAACGGGGGGGGAGCGTGACAGACATCTTTAATATCCTCTAACTCTCTCTCTTTCTCTTTTTTTTTCAAGTGCGTGATCAATCGGCACGCCAGCCATCCATACCAGCAGCCCTGACGCGTCAAGTGCGCAGCACCGGGAGAACAGAGACAGGTTCACGCACGGGGGTAGACAAGAGCCTGTAAACAAACACAGCCTACCGCCACACACACGCACACACACACACACACACACACACACACACACGCGCACACACACACACACACACACACACACACACACACACACACACACACACACACACACACACACACACACACACACGCACACACACACGCGCACACACACACACACCGCCGTGATGTTTCTGATATACCTGTAATTGCAGCTTCAAAAACGGCAGCGTGCGCGCTCACAACTGTCCGACTGACAAGAAGCGAGGAATCTTCTGAGACGGCTGTTGCTTTTCTCGACTCCACTCTTTTTCTCTCCCCTTCCTGCCGCCACCGTATCTTTAGTCATCTCTGTTTGATAAATAAACACACTGGATCAGTGTGTTCCATTGAAAACAGGTGCGCGCAGGGTGACGGGATGTTTGTTTCACATGATGCTTGGTGATGACCTGAGAAAGAAGCGGCGCTTATCCCACTCAAAGTCGCTAGCTTCACTTTGTTCAACACTGACTCCCCTTCATTGCTCTCCTCTTATCACTGGCGCTGGCCTTGAAGTCCTCGCCATGCTACCCACTCTGCTTTCCATAGCCTAAGAACTATACGAGCTCTATCCTCCCTGTACAGCTAGATATGTGTGTTCACACACAAATCACACGTTTGGGGAGTGCAATGTCGCCTAATGAGCTACCAACACACATGTGCGTATGCGCATGAACATTCTCCTTTTCCGTTTCCCAAACTCTGCTGGGTGCACGCACGCACTCACACAAACTCACACAGACACACGCATACACACTCAAATACTTCAGGACAGGCACATTCACATCCAGGTTTATTTTCTTTGTAACCAGAACAGACACACTGACCATTACCAAATGATAAAAGGGGGGCTGAGGGGAGCAGAGGCGGACACCAACCTACAAAGGGCCGAGTGTTACCCGATCCCGCTTTAAAGGGCCCCCTCTCCACGCAGGACAAATAATCAGGCCGGCAGAAACTATGTGAACTAGACCGCCTCCCTCCCTTTAAAGTAGCACGTAAGCCCATCAGCCCAGCCCTCCCAGAGAGACAGAGAGAAAGAGGGGAGAAAAAGGGAGAGAGGGGGAGAGAGGGAGAGAGAGAGAGAGAGAGAGAGAGAGGGAGAGAGAGAGAGAGAGAGAGAGAGAGAGAGAGAGAGAGAGAGAGAGGGAGAGAGAGAGAGAGAGAGAGAGAGAGAGAGAGAGGGAGAGAGA